>NC_068974.1:28794589-29100124 GCF_016808095.1 Vigna angularis | reverse complement strand
AAAATCTGGTAAGGACCAAGATACCTAGGAGATAGTTTCTTAACACGAATGGCACTTCCTACACCCGTATTAGGAGTCACTCGGAGGAACACATGATCCCCAACAGCAAACTCCAACGGCCTGCGTCTCCGATCAGCATAGGACTTTTGCCTATTCTGAGATGCCCGCATCCTCTCTTGTATAAGCTTCACCTCCTTTGTGGTCTGCTGAACTAGTTCTGGTCCCGTTAACAATGCTTCTCCATCCTGAAACCAACAAAGAGGTGTTCTACAATGCCTCCCATATAACGCTTCAAACGGTGCCATGCCGATACTGGCCTGGTAGCTGATGTTGTAAGTGAACTCAACCAGTGGCAATATCTCATCCCACACCCCTAGGTGATCCAAAATGCAAGTCCTCAACAAATCTTCAAGCGATTGGATCGTCCGCTCAGATTGTCCATCCGTCTGGGGATGATAAGCCGAGCTCATCTGTATTCTGTTTCCCATCTCACTCTGAAGGGTTTGTCAAAACCTGGATGTGAACCTCGGGTCTCTATCTGATATGATACTCAAAGGCACCCCATGTAACCTCACTATGTCCTTCACATACAGTTGCGCTAGCTTCGTCATAGACATTCTCAAATCGATTGCCAAGAAGTGGGCACTTTTGGTCAATCGATCCACTATTACCCATATTGCATCATGTCTTCGAACAGTGCGTGGAAAATGGGTAACAAAGTCCATAGCGATGCTATCCCATTTCCACTCTGGAATTTCCAATGGTTGTAACAAACCCCCAGGCCTCTGATGTTCAACCTTGGCTTTCTAACATGTTAATCAAGAAGCAACAAATTGGGCCACATCTTTCTTCATTCCGTACCACCAAAAAGACTCCTTGAGGTCTTGATACATTTTAGTCATGCTAGGATGCATGCTAAAACGACTTTTATGACCTTCCTCCATAATCAACTTTTTCAATCCCGAATTGCTAGAGATACAGACTCTGCCTTTGAACCTCAAAATGTCATCAGCCCCCAAAGCAAAATCTTTACCTTGTTCAGTCCCAATCAAACTGGCTAACATTTGGAGCTCAACATCTTTCAATTGCTCTTCTTGGACACGTTTCAACAAGTCATTGGACACCACCAAATTACCGTATCTAATACTATCAACTTCAAAGTCCACCTGCAATCTCAAATCCCTGAAGCTCTCTACTAATTCCAACTCTCTAATCATCAAGCAAGAAACATGCACCAATTTCCGACTCAGAGGTTGCATGCAGCTGGTAGCTTGTCCTTTTGTTTTCTTTGTCCATCCCAGCTCTAAGAGCGATTTCCATCACATTTTTGGTGGTTGTAGGGCACTGTTTAGGTCCTTGCTGTGAGGTACTGTTAGAGCGTTCTAGTGGGTTGTGCTGCTCAACTTCAAGGTAAGGGGAGCTGGATCTTGCTGCATGTGACACCCGGGCACTGACGAGGGCGGGGAGTGATCGTCGGTGCAAGAGGCACGAAGTGCAAGGGGCACTGACAAGGAGCGGCTCCTGGCAGGCTTCTAGTGGAAGGGGCACATGAACGGATCAAACATACACCGGAATGAGAGGGATCTAGAGACTGTATAGGTATGAGACTATACAGTTGAAGGATAGCTTAAAGGGATTGATTTGGCTACTCATATCACCAAAATGCATTTGTTTTTCGGTAGCCTAACCCATAAGAACTCCATGGTTAAGCGTGCTTAGCCTGGAGTAATTTAGGGATGGGTCGGAAAGTTTGCGAGTGAGGACAAAGCACATTGAAAAGCCTCGTGGTGATGTGTGGGGGCAGTCAATATTCCTTGTAAGTTGCCGGGGCGTTACATTTTCTGAAAAATATTTATAAATAATTTAAATTCTAAAAATTACCAATAAAATTTATAAAAAATTTTAATTTAAAAAAATATATTTCTTATATAAAAAACCGTTGATAATTATAGAAATTCTTATCATACATATTTATTTGTAAATTTTCTTTTATTCGATAGACATTAAGAAAGGAAATATTCATTATTTTCATTTTTATATATTTATTTATAATTATCTCAGTGGAATGTATTTAGGCTCATCTTATTAATATGTTTTATATTATTTATAATTATATTTATTTGGTAGAATCTCTATAACATTATATTATTTTCATTTAATTATTATACATTATTATAGCGATCATACTTCAGTTTTATTTATGTTATTTATAATTAGCTTGCTTAGTGTGATTTTGAACAAGTATTTTAAGAATGTAAAAAATAGACGTACTAAAATTTTAGGATACCAAACGTATAAATATACTAAAATTAAAAAACATTATTTATACATTAATTTAAACATTTTGAAAAAATATAGAGGACCAAAGCTCGCTCATTATAAACTAAGCTCCTCCTCGTCCGATCGGTCCTTCTCCTCTAGCCTCCTGTGCGCTCGGTATCAGTGCGAATGGGTTGACCTGCAGCAAACACTCCGACGCTCAAGTCAGAATTAGCTTTTGCAAGTCTATATGATTATCAAGAACAGAGAGTTTACCTTCTCCTTTGACTGCTATTTAATATTACCCATTAATTCACCTCTTAATGGCTTTCAATGCACACTTTAAATACTCGACAATGACCGTTACCTCATTAACTACACATTCATGAGCATTCAACTGTTGTCTCCAGTCCATAGTTTTATACATTTGCCCGATCGGACACGTTGTGCTAAAGAGTTCCGACTGGACATATCAGGCTAGAACACCGGATCGGACATTTTAGTCTTGCTTCCCCCCGCTCAGCCTTGTCCAAACCTTTCCGGTCGGTTGCTCGTCCTCGGTAGTAACATTTCTAATTTCTTATGTGATTTAATTATGTATATTAATTATAGCTATTATTGTTAATCTCGTTTTATTTTATTATTCTAAGTTTTTAATCATCAATGATATATTATTTAATTATTATCATGTATATTTCTTAACCTAATTTATAATATAATTTTTTGGTTTGTAAATAAAAATAACGTATATTCGTAAATTTAGAAAGGTGATATTTATTAATTCTAAATTTTATAATTAAAATTATTTATGACAACTATTATTAATAGATTTAAAAATAATAGTAAAAATAATAATAACATAAAAATAAGTTAAATATTTGAAGTCATTTATAGTTGAAAGATTTAAAAATTAAATTTAAATAGTACGAAATAATTTTGACAGATATATTAATTATGGTAAAATTTACATATATATATATATATATATATCTCGATTAATTTTTTATCATTTAATTTTTTTGAAACAAAAAAACAAAAGAAATGGTTAATATGTAACATCCTAATTTAGTAATATAAAACTAAAAATTAAATGTATAACCATATAATAAGAACTACAAATTAACTGAGAACAAACTTCTTTACTTGAAGAATAAAGGTTCACCCTAAACTGTAAATTTCACTTTTATTCTCCCGTTGCGACAAGTGAAGGATTTCATTCCTAAGCTCACACCATTAAGGTGATCATTGCAAAAGAGAAAACAACATACACAGAAAAACAAGGGTAAGCTAGTGTAATTTAATAGTCATGTGAGCATATAATTCAAACAATACAAATCAGATAATCATACACATATATAAAATATATAAACACAGATAATCATACACATATATAAAATATATAAACACATATTGACCGACCACTTTAACTTGACTGTCCGGACTAGTATCAATACGTAGCTTTTGGCCGTTCGTGCACTCGTGGGTGTAGTAACTGGAAACCCATCAGCTGCCGCACGAGGTTAACTCGTTTTACCTCACCGTAGGACCCCCCCTCCCCCTTGGCTAGGGCCTCCTACTATTCTCACGACATGACTTACCCATCTATACTTGAAACTTGGTAATCATTAGAATGTCAGGATGAACGTCGTGGATTTTGTTGTCCATATTCATACTATAACACCACCTTAATAACCAATCACTCAGACATTCCTCCTTAGAATTCTCTTTTATACCAGTTAGAACATTATGCCTTCTTCGAACATTAATACAATTTCTCATACATAGTAGACCAATGCAACTATAATAAGCAATCAGAGTCAAACCATGAAATCAGCATTTGAATATCAAATAACATTCCGTAGAAGAAGACTGAACAATAACAATACAACCCCTGAACATGACCGAACGAAAAAGATCAATATAACCTACGAACAAGACTGAATGGGAAAACTAATAACACGCGAACATGATCGAACACTAAAATTAAACCGAACACTTATGGCTTAGACCGAATACTAAGAACTTAGACCGAATATTTATAACTTAAACCGAACACTTAGTGTAAGATTGAGCGGTCTTTCACTATCCACAGAACATGACCGAACGGTCCATACTAGGTAAGACTGAGGAAATGACCGAACACTATTAAGGACCCACCACCAGGAAAAATCAAACAATAATACAAGTCCGAGCACTACCAGGACAAAGTACCCACCTATAACCGAACACTCTGGACTTAGACAAAATACTTTGTTAGGACCAAACAGTAATACGAGACCGAGTACTAGTGCAAGACCGTTCGGTCGTTAACTGAAAATTCCACAGAAGCAGAACACAAGAGGAAGACCACCCACATCTAATATCGAACGGTCATGAACTGGTAAGACTCTAAAGAGATCGAACCCAGTTAATGATCGAGTACCTGAACACGGCCGAGTGGCCAATCATCATATGACCAAATGGGCCAATGACAACCGAATACTAGTGTATGACCAAACACTAGTGTAAGACCTATCGTTAGTGTATGACCGAACGCTAGTGTATGAGCGAACGCAATGAAGAAACCGAATGCTACTAAGAGACCGCACCACCACCTAAGACTGAGCGGTCATGAACGGTAAGACTCTACAGAGACCGAACTCAGTTATGATCGAGCGGTCAACAGTGCTCTTAGCATTCTGCATAATTCTTCAGAATAACTACATAATTATGAACAACACCTAAATTTTACCAAAACTGAATATTTTTCCCAACTTCAAATTCCCCATACTTGAATCATATACCAAATTATACCTATCCAACGATACCTAAACCCTTCTAACATCATCCTAAAGAAATTCGTATCAGATTAAACTCCAAATTATGCAGAATCACCACTCAATGACCAAACATCCATTTTTCACTTTTGACACATTTTAAAGAGGCTTAACGGTTCTAACAAGTCTAAAGAAACTTGCCTAGACTTTCCCCACTGACCAAATTCTCTCCCGACCCCAAATTCTCATTTTCACCTCTCCACTTCATTAAAACCAGAATCGAACAATGACAGAATATACATCAAAAGACTCCCAACCAGTTCAAAGATTTCAGCAATCATAAAATCAATGCAGAACAATCAATCATTTAATTTCCCACACATGTAACCATCCAAACAACAATCTCATATACAGAAAACATAATTAAATTAACTAGCTTCCTTCACTGTTAACATAACCGAACAACTTCTACACCTCCCGAAAATTTGTTTGAACCCCAAGAGAATCCTAAGAACACCTATGAACCACTGATTGGTGAACGAGGACCAACTCTAGAACCAAAATGAAATCAGAAAAGAAAGAAAAAGAATGTGAAACACATGCAAACATGATTGTTCCTTGCATGCAGCAAAACCAGAACTCACTAAAACCAGAGAACGAAACTTACCAATTCTAAACACAAAATTGGACGGTTGGATAGGATGCTCTTGACGTCTCGATCGTCTAGGAAGCTTATGATCACCGATCACATAAATCTTCAGTGAGAAAATCTAGAAAGAAGGGAGAGCAAAGGTAAGAAATGGAGGTTTTAGAGAGATAAACAGTTTTAAGATAATGGACCTTGTGTTAAAATTTCATATTTTATACTGTTGGTGTATTTTATCACCAAAAACTCGATTATATTATTTTAATACATCTATCTACTCCATTACTTCTATTTTCTGTTTCATAACATTTTAAATAGTAGTGAGATTGGATGCAATCATTACAGCCGTATTAATATAGATTAAATATGAATATAATTTCAAATTATTAACATGTATATAAGGATGACAATAGGAAGGGATATCAACGAGTTTCGTTATCTCATTATCATTTTTAAAGAGAAAATTATTTTTACTTTTACACTTAAATTTAATTATATTAAATGTTTCTTTTGTTTCACCGAGTAACATCTATATATTTATATATGAATCATTATTCTTTTTTATTATTTTGATATTAACAAATTAATTTTTATAAAATAAAAAAAATTATGATAAAAAAATATAATATTATTAAAGATTTATCGTAAAAAATGAGTGTATTTTCGTTTTTTTACTATAAAATATCTAGAAAAAAAATTATAATCATAATTATATATATTTCAAGTTAGAATACTAAATAAAATTTCTAAAGAATCAAAATATTTATTAAATTTGCAAAGTTTTATGAAACCTAATTAATAAAATTTAAAAATATTTTTAAAAAATATAAAAAGAAAACAAATATTCAAATTAAAAAATATTTAAATGCCTCTTACATATATTTTTTAAATTTTAATAAAATTTCATTTTTGATACACTAATAAAAATTATAAATTAGAATTACACGAAGAACAAAAATTAAACTAATAATAATAAAAATTTAACAAATATTTTTGAACTTCCATATATATGTTGAATGCTGTAAAAAAGTATTTACGAAAATCATGTTAAATTATTAAATTGTAGTAAATAAAATTTATTTCTACAATCATATAGTGATAAAATTGTACTTATAATAATGAATTAAAAATTAAAAAATAATTATATAAAAAATATCAAGACAATATTCTATGTGATAAAAATAAATAACAAAACAAATATCTTAAAAATATCAAATGTGTATTTTACAAACAATTTGATAAATTATTGAATGAAATTATATAAAAAAACAATTATATAATCAATATTGTGAGAATATGAAAAATACTCTAGAGATTTAAGAAAATATTTCAAATATAAACCTAATCAAATTATTGAGAGACAATTAAAACTGTTTTAACAAAATAAAAGAGTTATTCAAATAAAACAAAAATTAATAATAAGAAAATAAAAAAAAAAGTATTCTACCTAGTAAGTGAGAGATTTATGCTATTAAACATTTAAATTGTGATTTTTAATATATATATATTTTTTTATGTTACTTGTGTTGTTGAAAAAGTAGTTATCATAAAATAAAAAATACATTTTTTATTATGATTAAAAAAATTAAACTAAAAAAAGTATAAAATATAATTAAATATTCTTTTAAAATTTAAAAATTATTGAGTATCAATTTGAATTAGGAGTGATGATGTAGACCGTGTTCTGTTAGTCTTGCCAATTTTTGACATATCATATTGGAGTTTTCAAGCTATGAATCCATTTTGGTTCATCCCAATTAACCTATCAAATTGACATACAAAATAGGACTGTTGATTCACTGGTCCGTTTTTTAATTGATAATTAAAATAATTTTTTTATATGTGTGTGAACGAGTTGAGATTTTCAACCTATTTGTTTAAGACCATCTGAGTTCGATCTGATTTTAGTAAACTAATAACGAGAGAGGCTAAGGAGAAACAAATCCATTATTTAATTTTAAAATTAAAATTAAAATTTTCTCACATATATATTCTTTGAGAGTTTATTGCTTACATATTTAAAAGTAAATAGCCCAAACAAAAGCATATTTCTATTTATATAAAAAAGTAAAAATGTAAGTTTAATGATCATTCAAAAGCTTAAAATAGACTTACACAGTTAGGAGGCTGTCACAATTTATTGTTAATAAGGTACTTATTATAAAATTAACAAAGTTAAATTTCGTGTGTGATTGCTTAGCATATTTTCTCATATATTATTATGATAATTCTTCTTTTCATTTAAAAGATAAAGACAACATTATTGTATTTCATTATCATGTATCGTTTTCGTATTAATTGTGGTTCATACGTACGAGTTTACATTGATTGTTGTCAGTTAACAAATAAGTTAAAGAAATAAAACAAAAGTCAAGAATAGCATAAAATATAGCCACATAGCTTTGTATGTTTTTTTCCATAACTAGTTGGCACCATCAACTTCATTGGTGCGGAAGCTCAATCAACAAAACAAAAATTTACTATTAAGGTGACTAAAATTGTGTTTGAAACACCTGAAAAACCTGTGTTTGAAAACACACTTATAAGATAAATTATTGTTTACAAAATGGATACAAAATATGCCTTTAAGTCTTAAGAAGCATTAAGATAAAAAACAAAGAAATCACATAAAAATATAAGAAAAACAATTAAAAAAACGTCAAATCAAATATCCATAAGTTAAAATTCTAAGTTAAAAAAAAGGTTTTAAATCCACAAATATTAAAGAGAGAGAAAGATATAATATTTATGTTTAAAGTGAGTTGAAAGAGAAGAGAGGAGAGTGTAAGCTTTTTGAGATAAAGAGTAAAAGAAAAAGAAAAAAAAAAGAGAAATATAAAAAAGATATGATTGTGGTAAAAATTAAATTATTTAAATTAGAATAAAAAATATAATAAAAGCATGAGAATGGGTTTTATTCTTCCATTCTTATTTCTAAGTTAAATATTCATCCTATCCTGTGATTTTCTGTGATTTTCTCTAAATCTTTCATCTAGTGACATGATGTTTTCTCTTAACAAATAAGAAAAAAAGAAAGATAAAATGGAAATCAAATATACACCACTCCACTTCAAGTCCAACCAAAAATAACAAGTGAAAATATCAACCAAGATAATCCTAATAACTTTAAATGGATCAATGATTCTAGCTTTAACCAAATAAACATATTGATAACATTAATTTTTATCTTTTATTTATGTTAAGTTTTGTTAATAAAATCAACTCTTCGATAGGTTTTATCTTGTTTAATCCTCAAGATTGTCTTATTTTTGTATTTTTCTTGTATTTTAGTTATTTTGTATTTGTTTTGCACTTAATATTTATTTAAGTGTTTGAAATAAGTAAATAAAAAACAATTCTGATGGAAGAAAACAAACTGAACCTTAATGAAGTATGATTAGAAAAATAAAAACAAGATATTGAGGCAAGTACCCGTGTCGGGCACCACAAAAATCATGGTCAACACTGTAAAGACAAATAACAAATAGAACTATAGAGCTACAACGCCTTGGGTGACACAACATGGGTGTTGGGTGCCACAACTCTCGTTGGATGACCCAAATCCTCACTAGGCAAGAAGGCACTAGAAGTAGGGTGTTGGGTAGTGGTTGCTAGCATAGGGCATTGGTTGTAGACATCGAGCGATGGCTATTGAAGCTTAATGTTGATCAAGTGGCGCCAAGTAGTGATCTAACAAAGGCTTCTCGATAACTATCTAAGATACCTTACATTTCATATCAATTTAGATACTTATAATGTATTAAATAAAAATATTTATAAGAAAAACAACCCTTTTTGGCTTAAGATACAAAATGAGGTAGTAAAAATTAGAGTTCCATGAATTTTTATGATATTTTGCTATTTTACAATGAATAAAAGAGAAAATATCAAGCATGTAGCTAAGCCATAATCAGTGGAGCTGAGCCATGGAAGTAGGAAAGATAAGACACTATATTTCAACTTTCTAGTTGAGCAAAACAAATTGGAGTTGAGCCATATGAGGAAAGCATCTTCACAAGGAAAGGTGAAACACCAAAGTATAAAACTAAGTTGCCAAGAAAACCCTCTTAAGAAGGAAAGCTCAAGTGCTAAGCATCAAGACCAAAGGTTTTAGTTAAGAAGAAAACCAACCAATGAAGAAACCTATGTGGCTTAACACTCAAGCACTACAAGAAAATTGTGTTTTATATACGGATTATTACATACGGATTTTAATTTGTATATATTAAATATTTTACATACAGATATTATATACGGATTTTTAATTAATTAATAATTAAAAGAACTTTAGAAAAAGCCCCAATTTTCTTCTAACTTTGAAAAAAAAACCTAACTGCAACTCTCCAAAATGAGTCCCTCACTCACTCACTGACCCTTCCTTCTTCCTTCATTTCAGATAAAAAAAAACCCACAAATCCTTTCTTCTTCCTTTTTCTCAGTAGAAGAAACACTCAGATGGTTTTGTTTCCCCATCTCACACCCTTACTTCTTTCTTCTTCCTTCCCTCCTTGTAGCCATGTGTTCTTCCTTTGCCATGTCTTCATTCAGACCGCATCATCAGCCACATTCATTTTCTTCTCGAGATCTCACCATCAACGGTAAGCTTTCTTTCTCTTCAAACATTCATTATCTTATTTCATATTTCTTTCCTGCCTCAGCCTATTTAACAACAAAATTCCTCTTCCACCGATTATCTTCATCTCCTTCTAGGGTTTCGTCATCCTTTCACCATTTTCTTGAAGTTTCACCGATTAAATCCTCTTTTACTACGTTTAAAAGCTTTTCCTCCGATTGAAAATTATTTTCCACCGTTCAATCTCGTTTTGAATCGATTAATCGGTTCATTTTAAGTTTCCTCCGTTTCTTGGGTTCCTTCAGTCCAGATTAGGGTTCCTACTCTATTTAGGGTTTCTGTGAGTCCTATCTCTGATTCGGTTCGTTCTCATTCAAATTCTCTCTTCTATTTTTGCCCAGGGTTGGTGTGAAGGTTATCGCCCTTAGGTCTTGGTAGAATCTTTCTCGATCTCTAATTCCTCGTTATTTCGCTACGCGTCGCGCGTTCAGTCCTCTTCCTTGGAGCCTCTTCCATCAGGTGGTATTCAGAGCTCTGATTCTTCCACGGAATTCAAAAGCTAAGTATCTCTCCTTTGTGTCGTGTTTTCATTTGATTCATTATTGTGTTGACATTGTTTCGCATCTCTGTTTTGATGTTTTTCTCTGATTCATGTAAGGTTGAATTTGTATTGGCTTGTTTTGTCTTAATTCTGAGTATTATATGTTAATTTTGCTCATAAACTGTTTGTTTAAATGTCTAAGAGAGCTAATATGAGATTGTTCATTCTTGATAACTTATTACTCTTCATATTAAAATGCGCTCTCTGTATCCTCACGCCAAAGGCATATTGTCCTCAACAAATTGGGCTTCTCCTCACTCTGTCACACAAGTCAATTCTTGTGCTTATCTTGCTTTTCCAATTCAAATTTAAAGCAACATGCACTAGGTTTTTATTTCTCTTGTGAACTTTGGTTTGTTCAAAAAATATATTCTAGCTAGACACATAAAACAGATCATTTTCAGCGGATTCATTCGAGCACCGCTGTCCCTTTCAACTCCATGCTCTTTTTTGATGATGAGAATAGGAACATCCAATCGGTAATAATATAAACTCTCACGTTTTCTTTTAAATTCATTTCGTTGTCATCATCATCGAATATTATTGCCTTAGGTCTCTAAAATGGGAGTAACTAGCATTTTGGTAGGAGATGGGGTAAATCTTGGGTCGTTAACTCGAAACTGGAACGCTTCACAGAAGAACAAGCAAAAATGGCTTTCCAAGTACTCTAACAAGCTAGATACTTCCAACCCCGCTGCATGATTTTTGACATCCCATTAAGTTTTCTCTCTCAGAACCACACAATATTTTGTACCAATCGTTGCCCTTCAAATAAAATGAAGAAAACAAGGATTTGAGTTATTAAATTTATATCTAAAGGAAAAGTATTGTATTACTATAATATTGATTAAGACTTTGATATAATTTTCTTTATATTCAAAAGTAATATTGAGTTTTCTCGTTATTTCTTCTGGTCCATATTGCAGGATTGTGTTGCTACAAGATGGTACACAGCCCCAAAGCTATATGCTTATTTTTAGTTGCAAGGCAGTATTGTGATATTATTGTTGAGACTTGTTTGAGTTAATAACAATTTTGTAGACATCATTATTGAATGCTGTTGTATCATAGTCTTAACTGGATTTGTTTGATTTTTATTCAAGGGTTGTTCCCCTTTAAATTTGCATCTGAGGGAGAAAATGTAATTTCATTTTGTGGTTGCAGAGTAATGTAGAACTATGAAGTTAAGTATGCAATATAAATGTTAATAAATTGATGGGAAATTTGGTTATATTTTTTAAGAAAACATTTTTAGAAATATCTGAGAGTTACTTTCATTTTGTTAGAATATGCTATCTTACTTTTAAAGTTGATTGCACGTTACCTGACTGGATGGTTTGGTTACTTGTGGTTTTGGAAGGAGTTTGAATAATAGTAAGTTTATTAATGATTACTAGGTGAGTATAGTAAGTTAAATAAAATATATGCACATTTTGACGAAAACTGAAAAAAAACTGAAGAATGAAAAATTCACTTTTTGACGAAAATAGTATGCTACAAAAAGTGAATTTAGAGTACAAAATAAGGTTGAATATATAAAGGTTAAGTCAAACAAGTTTAAGTTTCATATTTCAATGATATTCTTATTGATGTTATAAAGTAATTGTTCTTTATTCTTATGACATGTAATCTTACATTACAAGAGTTATTATACAATATCTTAGTTAATTTTTCTAGATTTCTATCACATCATTCTTAATATATTTGTGCAATTTTATTTCAATAAAACGATTTTAATATATCTGTATAGCTATTATTAATGTTGTAAGTTGTTGTCTTAACTAATTCTTATGTTCTTTTGTAATAGCTGCTGTTGAAGCACTGTGAAGATGGTAGAGAAAGTGGAAGAGTTTAACATGAAGTGAGTGATAGAGGAATTTGAGAGGGTGACAAAGGATGCTAAGAGGTTCAGGACTGCAAAAGGAATAGAAAATTAGGATAATTTATTTTTTTTTAGTTCAAGACAAAAAGAAAACAATTTATTTTTTTTTAGTTCAAGACAAAAAGAAAACAGCAGCTAAAACTTTGTTTTTCTTTCAGAGCATTAGCATTTTGCTGGTAGTAGGGGTGTGGATAAAGAGGAGCAGTGGTTACTGGAGAACCAACTCCAAGCAAAAAGTTGAAAGTAATTTTATCTTTTTTTCACAAAAAACAAAGACATGTGAATGTTGTTTGGCAAGACATGGAGTTCATGAGTAGGAGAGAGAAGTGGTGGTAGTAATTTCTGTATTTATTTCTTTGAACTCTGTTTATAGAGTATTCAAATAAAATTTTCATGTTTTAATTATTTGATTTTCAACACAATTATATATTATAAATTCTTAACATTTATAATCTGGTAGTAATTATTTAAAATTTTATGAGAAGTTTTAATGTGTAAAAATTTTAATATTAATTATATAACTATTACAAAAAACCAATCTAATTAAATATGTTAAATATGTTATAAACAATAGATATATATGTATCTGTAATTACATACGGATTTATCCGTATGTAATATCCGTATGTAAATTACATACGAATTTATCTGTATGTAATATCCGTATGTAATTTAGCTACGCCTTTTTTATATACGGATTTTTGTCCGTATATAATTCGTATGTAAAATCATTTTATATACGAATTTTTGATGTTATATACGGATTTTGGCGGTATGTAATAGTGATTTTTCTTGTAGTGAAGATAAGGTTGAGCATCGCCCAAGAACGTTTATAAAAATTAGGCTCTGCCTTTGGTTTCAGAATTTCATAGCTTTAGGCACTTTCTCGTTGTAATACTTAGGAAATATCTAGTAAGAGCAATAAGGGAGGTTCTACAGCTCTTAAAGCTTAGTTTTCACATCATCATGAGTGGTTTAACCTTCTTGTGGGAGGTTGGATGTAATTTACCCTATTCTCTGTGTGCTTGTACTTCTTTAATGCTTATTTGTGTTCTATTTAGTAGTTTATGGTTAGATTTATATTTATTGCATGGATGAATTAACAACTCACCCATTTTCACAACTTTGGATTGATTTTGAAGACAAATATCAAACTGTGGTCCAATCAAACCATTACACTCTTGCTAGAGGCTTCTACATTATCTAAAGGGTATGTTGGATATAAAAGCCCTGCTAAATAAAGAAAGGATTCATTCAACCAAGAGTGGATGAATCACATTAGATTTGAAGTTCTTAGGTTCTAAATTACAGGAATGGGCCTATATCTACCTTAGAGTACTTCTAGAATATTAAGAAAATAACATAATAAGCATAAGAAATCAATAGCAGTATAGTATAATAAGGGAAAATGAAATCCAACCTCACTACACATCTATTATTAGAATCTCCTAAGGCTTGAACTTAGATTACACTTAACGATCAACAAGAAAATCATAAACATTCGTTCATTGAATCTAGGAATAAATAGTGGAATATCATAACAAATCCCTATCGATATAATACTTGTTGATACTACTATGCACTAGTGCACATGATATAATTGATTGTTATAATAGAATCTCATCACTGTTATTTCATGTTTTAAATTATTATGCTCAACAGTTCTTAGGTGGTGTTGAGCGGTGGCGTTGTTGAGATGTAAAAATTATGTAATGTTTCTCAAAAAGGGTTTGGCTCATTCTCTCACTCCCACATTTTCTCTCTACCTTGTGCAACTGGGAAAGGACATTTGAGACTACTATGGGTGTTGTGAAGCTCTCCCTTCTCCTTCTTGGGTCTCTATCTTAATCCATGATGTATTTCCCCCTTTAGTGAGGGATAAGATCTACAGATTGGAGGTGAAAATGTGAAAAAGATGCCCAATTGGAGCTTGGAGCAACTGCTAGATGCCTTGAGGAAAGACCTTTTTCTTCTCTTTGGTTTCAATTTCTTATTTATCTCCTCAATTTGTATATCCTGGATTTTTCACAATGGAATGTTAAACCTATTTGTTGAGAATATATGTAATAAGCTGAATTTTTGAGTATTTATATTGTTAATAACTATGGTTTTCCATATCATTGTTAGTATTTTGATATGATTTTAAATATCATAGACACAAATGTTTAGGGATTAAAATCAGTTAAGAATATAAAAATCAGAAATTGAAATTAAAATAAAGAAAACTTGTATAAAGGGAAGGTGCCACAAACCAAGGTTTGATAAGCCAAGGATGACCACCACAAGAAATCAGGTATTCTTGATAATATTGCAAGATGCAGGAAAAATCCTAATAGAGATAACCTCACAATTATTTTGGAAAAAACATTATGTTCTATTTTTAAATTCAAAGGTTTTATAACTACAAATTAAGTTGTAGGTCTTGGGTTCAAATCTGAGTACAACTATTATGTTAATATTTTTATTTTCATCCTTCAGTCATGCAATACATGTAATAAACTTGGTCTCTTTAAGGTGTGGGATCTTCAACTGGGCCTCCATAAGATGAGCCCCCTTGTGTTGCCATGTCTTTTGGGCCTTTCTAAGCCTTCCTCTCGTCATGGGTCTACATAAGTCTCAAATTGGATCCTGGTCCTAGTCTTGAAGATCCACATCATTCCTTCCCTCTTTAGAAAGATTTGAAGTCATATTCAAAGCTTCATCATCTATATTGAAAGGAGATAAATTAGACACGTGAAAAGTATTACTCACAATTTACTTACTTGATAAATCAATCTTGTAGGAATTGTCAATGATTTTTTCCAACACTTGAAAAGGTTCATCCCCTCTAGGTAGGAGCTTGTTCATGGAACCTTTCTTTCTCAAGTCTACTCATCCCCGGTCTTTAGGTTCCAATATTATTTTTTTTCTTCCTTTGTTAGCTTGTTTATAATAACCTTTAATTTTCCTTTCAATTTGTGTTTTGACTTGTTCATGTAGCTTCCTCAAAAAGTTAATATTAGCCTCTGCATCCTTATGCTTTAAAATATAAATGTTAGGCATAGGTAAAAACTTAATGAAGTTGAAGGGTTTAGTCCATACACAATTTCAAATCGAGAACAATTAGTTATGCTACAAACAACCCTATTGTAAGCAAATTCAGCATGAGGTAAACATTTTTTCGTAAGATTTGAAGTCTTTCTTCAAAATTGTTGTAAGTAAGGTTCCCAAAGTTCTATTCACCGCCTTTGTTTATCCATTTGTTTGGGAATGACAAGTAGTAAAAAACAAAACTTGGGTAACTAGTCTACCCCATAATGTCCTCCAAAAATAACTTAGGAATTTTGTATCCCTATCACTTACAATACTTCTTGGCAGTCCATGAAGTTTCACTACTTCACTAGTGTAGTTAAGGGAAACGTCAGTGGTTATTTTCGCACATAGACAGAGATTTCGGAACCGAAACATATACAGGCGAGACAAAAGTCTACCCCTTTATGCCTCGATTCAGAACCAGGCATAAAGGGGTAGGATTTTGTCTCGGTTCAATGGTAATCGAAGTAGTAGTGTTTTTGGTTTTTTTTTCAGGACTTTATGCCTCGGTTCCTTCAGAATCGAGACAGTACCTTCCACCTCCCCTAATGGCCTCCACTACCACGGACCTTCCCTTCATGAGCATTCCATCAAACAGGTTATGCGCGAGGCTGCCTATCCCGTTGGAGGAGAATAGGATGAGGAGAAAGGGCAGTAAAGGGAAGCACCAGTCACCGACCACGTAAGGCCTCACGTTTTGGCCACGAACTCTAATGACAATGTCCCAGACGATGTCGCCGAAGGTGAGGCAGTTGTAGAGGAGGCTGTCACGGAAGTGGGTGGCGTCGTCAGTGTCGTCAAGGGCCTTGACGCAGACGTCCCAAAAGATCTTCTTGTGATCGGAAACAACTTGGAGGAATAGAGAGGGGTAGCCGTAGCGACAACAATAGGTGTTGAGGTTAGGGTGGAGCGGAGGTGGACGAGAGTGGTGTCGATGGCGCCGCACATGTTGGGGAGGGATGTGAGTTCCTCGAAGGCTGGGTGGTCTCGAGGAGATGGCGGCGACCAACGGGTATTTTTGAACTCGGGGTTTCTGTTCAACATGCTTGCCACATATGTACCTTCCAAAACCACAAAAAAACTTGGCTTCCTTAGAATATGGAATTTATGAGAAATTTTGCCCTCAACGTCTTTCTCATGAGTTCTGGCATCTTCAGCAAAACAATTTGATGATCTCATACAAACACAGAGAATCACAGCTAATACAATTAGAATTAGACCAACTCATAAGCCCCCAATGATCCATACGTAGGGTACATGAGCCTTGTGGTCAACTTGATCAGCTGTAACCAAAAAATTAAATTAATTAAATAAATTAAGTGTGTAGTATTTGGTAGGGGATATGACAGACAAACTACAAGCTCAAGAGAAAGATATTTTCCTTTCTACAACATATGTTGATCAGTACCTGAAAAATTATCAAAGGATGGAGCAGGAACAGGAACAGGTGGAGCAGCATTATTCAGGGGATAAGGATCACCAGGAGCTGCAACCATTGAAATGGTAAGGATTCAATACTGCCTAATATTATAACATTTCACCAATACAATTAGAATACTGGTTCATCACTAAATAAAGGAATATAGACAAATCCATTGCACGTAAAACATTGAAGCAGTGAATATGGGCAAATATTTGAATGGGCAAATATAATAATATTTAATTATTATGAATTTTAATAATAATATAATTTAAAATTTTTTAAAAATTTATTTGTTATAAAATATAATTATGTAAAATAAATATTTATGTTATGAACGCAGAAGTTAAAATAATTTTTAAAGTTAGTGTATTAATAAAGAAAAAAGCAAATACATAACATGAGACTGATATAAATGATAGCAGCATAAAAATTGAATAAGATATAATCATCACATACCTCCTTACTTTGAAGCTGTTTTGTTGGCCAATATGTTTTTACATCTCCCCCAAGAAACCTGTCTACCACCAAACCAACATTTATATTACAACCAATCTCCTTTGGAAATAGAATGTAGTTGTGTTCAAGGCAAAGAGAAGATGTAAAGAAAAATCTGTTTAAATGCACTCCGTGACCCCTCCAATTTATTTCCTCAAACAGTCAAAGTAACCACTGCTTTGGACAAATTTTTTCGTAAGTTCCTTTCAAAAAGAAAAATAAGAAAAAAATTGAAATTAACTTGTCAGATTAGAATTAATATACCAAAAAAGTTCGGATACTACAAAGATCTCAATTGAAATATCTATAAACCATCATAACTCTATTCTCCGCACTGTGTTAGCCATTATATGCATCATTTACTCTCTGCCTTCAGCAGATTAGACATTGCATAATGTGTTGCTCTTATTGTTAGTCAGAGCGTTGATAGTAGACAGTCATTTAAGAGGAAAGCAATTTAGTCCTCCGCGGAATGATTACCCCAAACAGAAAAGGGAAGAGGACAGTTTCTACCATGTGCAAAGAATTCTAAGAACTGACTTAATAGAGGTAAACTACCTTTGTTGCAAGCCACTGTATCTCCGAACAGCCTTGCGAGACAAGCCATTGAGTTATTACCAAGATTGATCATACCTTCTACTATCTCAGCTGCTATTGCAAGCACATTCTTGAGTGCACCTCCTATTTCAACTCCTGTAACATCACTGGAGTTATCAAAGATTACAAGCTGAACTTTTGCTCAGGGGTAAGAACAGCTGGATTTGGTTTCTTTGCAGAAACACGAATTGAGAGATCTTCCAAAAAAATGGCCCTTTGTGGGTAAGCTCTTGATCAAGCAACCAGCCTCCGATTTGTTTTGACCTATCGGTACATAAACTGTTCTCATAAGATCTGTATCAACAGGCTTTGGGGGATGACTAGCACCAGCAAATAAACTTGGACCACCATCCTCAAATGAATAACTGCTTTCCTTCAATGTATCACCATCAGGCAAAAACTCTTCAGCTTCTAGCGAGGAGCCCTTTCCCTTCCATGTCATGGTTGGCTCAAAGGTGAGGGACTCCTCAGAGGATCGACCATCAAATCCCATATCTTCTTGTACCAAATATATTCGTGCATGGTTAACTGGGCCACTTCTCTAATTGAGGCCAGATGTGAAAGAGGGACATGCACCTCCTGGCGATTATGTCTCTGACCTCTCTATTGCAGCAGATGTGTGTGCTTTCGATACCTCAGTAAAACCTAACTATTGAGTAAAACAGAACCCAGAGTAAAATCCCCAAAATAACATATGCCAGTACGCGCGGAAGGCGGAGACAGAGTAGTCGGAGGAGGCATTGTTGGTGGTGGTGTTGGGGTTGTTGTTGGTGGTGGCGGCGACGTTGGGGTTGGGAAGGGAGGAGGAGGGGCGAGTGGAAGAGACGTAAGAAAGGACGGAGGCGAAAGAAAAAGAGGGGGGAGATGGAGGAGGAGTGGAGAAGGGAGGAGGGGTTGACGGTGATTGATGAGAGTGACGGAGAGGAGGGAGGTGGTTGGGTCGAGGGAGTTGTGCAGGTGAAGCATATTTGATCCATCCCTTTTTCCTTTCACCCTCTCTCACCTCGTCTACTACCTCAGTTGTTCAAGTAGGCAGAAGCCGCATTCAGAAAAGCTCTAAGGTGAAAAGTCCTTGGGCCGAGATAGGAATAACTTCTTTCCATTGTGTTTTTTCAATTTTGAAGAATCTTTAAAAGTGGCGGCAGGAAAGTAAGTATGATTAAGTCCTTCTTTCTCTGATTTTGGAAACTAACCAAAAAGATCAATTTTTAGGGTTTAAGTTTCTTTCTCCTCCTTTTTTTCTTGTTTTCGTTTGAGTTTAAGGATTTTTTATTTTTTTCGTTTTTCCTCCTCCTTCTCTTGTTTTCGTTTGAGTTTAGGGGTTTCCTATTTTTTTCGCACGCAGATCTGGGTGCGAACGGTGATGACAGGTGATGGCAGCGGAGTTAATTTTTCGATTTGGCATATTTGGGTTCTGAAATTGGAAATTTTGGGGATTCTGATTCTTGTGTTTTAAGGTGGGAAATTAAGATTCTTTGATGTAATTGGAATTTCAAAATAATTGAAATTGGGGTTTCTAATCTTGTTTCTTTTTTGAGTTTAGCGATGATGGAGTTTTCATTTTTGATTTGGGGTGGTTCTGTTTTCACGTTTTGAGTTTTCTGGGTTTCACGTTGGATTGTGTTTTTGTTCGTTTAAGGTTGTGGTGGCTGTTGGTGGTTGCGCGGTGGAGCCGCCAGGGTTGCGGTTGTTGACAGTGGAGTCAGACAACCACGTTATCTGTATATTTACCCTCAGACAGCCATGTATTCACCCTTAACATACACGTTGCACAATTTAGTTCACGTTGGCAGTTGGACTGTTAAAAAATTAACGCCGTGACCAAAAAGGATTTAATTGAACACTTTTTTCAAAAGTTAGGACCACATTTAACTTTTTAAAAAAAGTAGGACGCACTTGAACATTTCTCCCTTTTCGAGGGACCAAAAGAGGTATTAAGCCTTAATAAAACCAAGACGTATATAGTGCGTTAGAAAACCGTTTTTTTTACTACTGCTTTCTTGAAAAGTAAATCAATTACATGACAAGTATCATCAATCTTTTTAAAAGAAATAAAGTAATCTATTTTAGAAAATCTATCATCAACCACATAAAATGAAATCTTTCTCTCCTTGAATCAAAGACAAACCCAATACAAAGTCCATTGAAATACCAAGCCAAAGACTATTAGGAATAGACAAAGGACTATACAACCCACTTCGCATGTCTTTTGTTTAATTTTCCTTGCCCTTTAAGTACTTTAAAAATAGTGTTGCCAAGTTTGTAAAGCTCACTTAGGCATACAATTTCTCATCATAAGTGGGATAGTTTAGGATGACCCCATTTAACGTCTCACTAAAATAAGCAATTGGATTACGTTTTTGCATCAAAACAACCCTTATACTCACATTAGATGCATCTCATTCGATTTCAAAAGATTTTACAAAGTTTGGTAATGCAAGAATAGGAACATTACTCAACTCTTGTTGAAGATCAACAAAGGATTTCTCTTGTTTTTCTTCCCATTTAAACCCAACATTCTTTTTAACAATCGTATTTAAGGGGTTGTCAAAGTGCTAAAATTCTTTACAAATCTCCTCTAGAAGTTAGCTAGGTCATGAAAACTCTTAACCTCATCAAATTTTTAGGGGTAGGCCGTTCTTGGATAGCCTTCACATTTTCATAATTAATTTGAACCCCTTTAGCAACACCATAAAACCCAAGAATGAAATTTGTTCAGTGAATTTTTTTTTTATTTTCAAGATTATCATATAACTTTTCCTTCTTAAGCATAGTCGAAACAACATACAAATGTTCCACATGCAATTCTAGACAAATGCTATAAATCAAGATGTCATCAAAACACACAACAAATTTGTCTAAAAATCCTATCAAAACATGGTTATTAATATCATAAAAGTGCTTGGGGGCATTAGTTAACCTAAATGGTATCACAAACTACTCATACAACCTATATTTTGTTTTGAAGGAAGTTTTCCATTCATCCTCCTCCATAATCCTAATTTGATGGTACTCACTTCTTAAGTCAATTTTTGAGAATATACACGCACCATTCAATTCATCCAATAAATCATCTGACCTAGGACTAAGATATTTATACTTGATTAGGATGTTATTCATGAGGAATATAGCAAAAGAACATAGTGAAAGGAATCATAAGGAACAAATTTGAATTGGTTGTGGTTCATGTGATGTCTTCTTGTAAATATTCCATATATAAAAGAAAAGGAAATATAAGAAAAAAAATAGTGTTATGGTTTTACTCATTCTCTTACTCCACCTTGTTCAACTAGGAGATGCCTTCGAAGGTATTGGGAATTTCTCCCTTCTTCTCCATGGGTCACAATCTTCAACCATAGTTTATTTTTCTCTTTGGATTCATCAGAGAGAGGATCTACATATTAGAGGTGGAAATACAAAATGGATGTGCGATTGAAGCTTGGAGCATTTAGGTGCCTTGGGAAATGGTCTTCTTCTCTTTGGTCTCAATTTCTTCCTTTAAATTTGTTAGGATTAGATTTAATAGACTGAATTCTTATGTATTTTTGAAAATATTTGTTAGTAAATTCATCAATAAAAGATATGTAATATTTCAAAAATATTTGTCAGTAATGTTGTTGATAAAGGTGTCTTGATTGAGAGATTTCCATTAGTAGTAATCTTGGTAAAATTGATTAAAAATTGGAAATAGAGTACACTTAGAAAAAAATTCACTCTTCCCTCTCGTAGATAACACTTTCACTCACTCTCCATCCACTCTTCTCTCCCTCTATTCATCTCTCCCTCTAGTATTTCCCTTTGGTGGTCTCTCCCTTTACTTGTCTTTTCTTCTGCTGACCTCTCAACATACTACTCTTTGCTCCCTTCCCCTTAAAAAAAGTTTTTATTTTTGTGAATTTAGCGTCTAATTTGTTGTTAAATGCAAAAGTTGTTGTGTTACAAAATTTTCTTAAAAGAGAACGATAAATTATATATTACTTACTAGTACCAATGCACTTATCATATTACATGTAGTTACCTAAATCAAACTGCATCTTAATGTCAATAAGACGTTTCTCAAGTTCTTGCAACAACAATTATAAATTTCTCTTCTAACATATGATTTCATGAATATCTTCTACCAATAATAAAAAAAAGCCAAAATAAGGTGCACACACCATTGCACTTCTAGACCAATAAACTTAATAATACAAATTGATAATTTTAACGAAAGAATTAAAGAATGAAAAAGATTCATACTCATGTTATAAAAAACAATAAAACGTATGGGAAGGATATGAAATGTTTATCATGAAATACACCACATTTAAAACCCTGAAATCAAAATATGGCCAGAAAGAACAAACTTGAAACAAATGTAAAATATAATTTTTTTTTGTATCTAATTAATTACATAGATGCATTCTATTAAGGAAAAAAAAAAGAAGCAAGTGGTGAAATGTACACCATTTACTCAAGCCCAAGTAATTTAATAGTTTTAATTAAAAAAATTAAAGAATAGAAATCATATTCAGGTTCAGAAGTTATATAAAAGTAGTAACACAGATAAGAGGATTGTAAACGTTAATCATCAAGCACACAACATTTAACCCCTTAAACCAAAAGGTGGTAAAAAAAACAAACTTTAAACAAATGTGAAAAAAAATGAAAAACAAAAACTTTAATGGGTTTAAAAAAATCTTTGGAAAACCATTAATATGAAAAAAAATGATGAAAAATTAATATATTAGAGTTAAACAACAACATAGATATACACCATTTGAAACCCTAATAAAAAAAACTTTAAACAAATGTGAAACAAAAATTAAAAACAGAAACTTTAATTGGTTTAAAAAAAATCTTTGGAAAAACCATTAATAAATGCGAAACAAAAATGACGAAAAATTCATACCTTAGTGTTAAACAAGATAAACAAATGTGGAAAAACAGAAACTTTAATGGGTTCAAAAAAATCTTTGGAAAACTATTAACAAATGTGAAACAAAAATGATGAAAAATTCATATCTTATTGTTAAACAGCAACACAGATAACCATTTGAAAGCTTAATCATTAAAAATAAAAAAACTGTAAACAAATGTAGAAAAACAGAAACTTTAATGGGTTTAAAAAAATCTTTGAAAAAACATTAATAAATGTGAAAACAAATGATGAAAAAATCATATATTAGTGTTAGACAACAACACATATATACACCATTTGAAATCCTAATCATAAAAAAAAAAAAAACTTTAACGGCTTAAATAATTTTCTTTTTTTGATAAAACAAAAAGATATGTTATACAAAAGATGCAAAGAAAATATTAAAGGTCCAAAACGCACATAGATTTTGGACTTCTTACCGATTATTGTACTTACAAAACATTATAAAAAAAAAGACATTGTGGTGCAGAGATTGAGAGAAGAACGCAAATGAGAGAAAACATAAACATGAAAAATACAAACTTTATAACTGCTTAAAGAAAAAACATTGAAAAACAATAAAAAAAAGTCAAAAAGAAATGAAAGAAATATTCAGATCTTGGAAACAAAAGAACAACATAAATACACATGAAACCCTAATTATGAAAAAACACACTGAAATTTTGGAGTTCTTACTATGATTGTCTTTACATAGTTTTCTAAACTTGCCATGGCCACTAAGGAACACATTGTGGTACAGAAAAAAAGAAAAAAAGAGAATGAGAGAGAAAAGTAAAATAGAAACCATGATTGGTTGGTTAATGAAAGAGGGGAGAGACGAAGTGTGTATTTGAGACTGGTGATATCAAACGAACTTGCTATAGTCGAAATAATCTTTATACCTAAAAGTATAATCACAAAAATATAAAAAAAATTAATAAAATTAAAGAAAAACAGCTGGTCCAAATCTGAAAAGAAAAGCAGTCCAAAAGCTCCCTGGCCCACATGCGCCTGAGATAAAAGTCTCGAAAGAAGCTTCTGGTTTTCAGAAGCTTGTTGAGTACGTTCAGCTGCAAGGGCGAGAGGGAGAGCAATCTTCGACCAGCTCCGGCAAGGCCACCAGCGGCGATGATGATGGATCGAAAAGAGGAGATCGGAATGGGTCACGCGTGACAAAGGTAAGTACTTCTTTCTTGATCAATGTTTACAGAGAAGAGAAAATGAAATTGTATATTATTCTTTTTGAATGGATATCAGATCTTAATACAGAAGCTGGAATCCCTTATATAGGGTTCCGGTAAGCCCAAAGAGGCTCCTTTCCTAACAAACTACCAGAAATAAAACAAAAACATTAAAACATTTAATATCCTCCCCTCAAGCTGGATGGTGGATACTCACCATTCCAAGCTTGGAAATGATAGTCTTGAATCGATTCCGAGGAGGAAACTTAGTAAAAATATCTGCGAGTTGCTCTTCTGACCGGATAGGGAGTAAGTGTAGAAACTTAGCTTGGATTTTCTCACGAACGACGTGACAATCCAGCTCAATGTGTTTGGTGCGTTCATGATAACTCTGATTATGGGCAATGTGCCTTGCAGAGTTGTTGTCACAGTAGAGGACAGTAGTTGTTATTGGTTCAATATGCAAATCTTGGAGTAGATAGTGCAACCACTGCATTTCACATACAGTAGCTGCAAGAGCTCTGTATTCTGCTTCTGTAGAAGACCTTGAAACCGTACTCTGCTTCTTTGACCTCCAAGAGATAAGAGAGCTACCTAAGAAGATACAATAGCCAGTAGTTGATCTCCTGGTATTTAGGCATGTGGCCCAGTCTGAATCACTGAAACCCTTTATTTGAGTGTTAGAATCAGCAGCAAAAAAGAGTCCCTCAGCAGGACTTAACTTGACATATCTGAGAATATGTTGTAGTGCTTGATAGTGGTACTTAGTTGGTTCCTGCATGAACTGACTTAAAAGGTTGACTGTAAAACACAGATCAGGTCTGGTGTTAGTAAGATAGAATAGTTTGCCTATTAATCTCCTATAATCACTGGGATTGTTCATATAATCCTCTGTCTTGTATAGACAGCTTGTGTTGCTTAAGTAGGGTGTAGAGCTAAGTTTGCTTCCTAACATTCATGTTTCTTCCGGAATATCTAGAGCATATTTTCTTTGGCACAAATGTATTCCTCTCTTAGATCTAGCTACCTCAAAACCAAGAAAGTACTTGAGTTCTCCTAAGTCTTTAATCCGAAACTGATTATCCAACAGTGTCTTAATGAGATTGATCTCCTTCATAGAGTCTCCTGTTAGAATGACATCATCAACATATACAAGCAGAGCTGTAAAATTATAAGAGGTTCTTTTAACAAATAGGGAATGATCTGATTTAGATTGGGTATATCCTGAAGAGATAAGAAACGTGGAGAGTTTTTCAAACCACTGCCTGCTGGCTTGTTTCAGTCCATACAGAGACTTAGTCAGCTTACAAACCAGCCCCTTATTATCAACATTTAGTCCTGGAGGGAGATCCATATAAACATCCTCATTTAAATCCCTATGAAGAAAAGCATTGTCCACATCCAGCTGATGTAAAAACCAGTTTTTAGAGGCTGCAAGAGCAAGCAATAATCTAACAGAGGTGAGTTTAGCAACGGGGGAGAAAGTGTCTAGAAAATATATCCCTTCTTGTTGGGTATATCCCTTGGCAACAAGCCTAGCTTTGTGTCTCTCAATAGTGCCATCAGCCTTATGCTTTATCTTATAGACCCATCTGCATCCAATGGACCTCTTTCCTGGAGGAAGTTGAGTCAAATACCAGGTCTTGTTCATTTGGAGGGCTTGTATTTCCCTCTTCATTGCATCAATCCATTCGGGGCTGGTCTTAGCTTCTTCATAGGACTTGGGTTCCTTATTGACAGTTATAGCAAGAGTATATTTCAAGTGTTTCTCAGAAATAGACTTGTAAGATAAGACACTTTCAATCGGATAAGGTGTAATCAAATTATTCTTGGCACACAACCGGGTGGATGGAGATTCATCACCTTGTTGTATGTAATTTTTCAAGTACTCAGGGGTTTTTCTAATTCTACTGGATCTCCTATGTGAATTACCTGGTCCCTGTTCATTAGGATTAATGTTTCTAGTGGTAGTGTTTCCCTCAACAGGTCCTTCACCAACATGATTGTCATGAGTAAGATCCAAGGTTTCCCTTTCATTCCCGGTAGAGTCCTCTTCAGAACTGCTGGTAATATCACCATGAAAAAAAATGTCTTCTTCTCCTGTATTACTATTATTTCTTTTTTGTTTGTCTTTATATGGAAAGATATCTTCATAGAACACAACATTTCTACTAACAAATATTTCTCTGCTATTAATGTCAAGAACTACATATCCCTTTACTCCATTCTTGTATCCTAAGAAAATAGCCTTTCTGGCTCTAGGGTCAAGTTTGTTTCTATTTCCTTCTAAGGTAGAGGCAAAACAAAGACAACCAAACACTTTTAAATCAAGATAAGTGGGTGAATCACTACGTAAGAGTTCAAAAGGAGTTTTATCCTTGATTATAGAGGATGACAGTCTGTTAATTAAATAAACAGCTTGGGATACGACATAAGACCAATATATATGGGGAATATTAGATTGAAAAATTAGGCTACGAGTCACATTCAATATATGTTGGTGTTTTCTTTCCACAACAGAGTTTTGTTGTGGGGTTTCAACACAACTTCTCTGATGTTCTATTCCATAAGAGTCATAGATATTAGAGCAATTGAATTCAGGTCCATTATCTGTTCTAATGGTTTTAATGACTTTATTGTGTTGAGTTCTCACCTTAGTAATGAAATTTTGCAAGATATCCCTAGTCTGACCCTTATTAAGCATGAGGAAAGCCCATATATGTCTACTATAGTCATCAACAACAGTTAAAAAATATCTGTGACCATGTACAGAAGGGGTAGATATAGGCCCCCAAATATCACAGTGAATCATGTCAAAACAACTACTAGATAAAGAAGTGCTCTTAGGGAAAGGTAATTTGTGTTGCTTGGCAAAGTGGCAAATATCACAAGCATTATCATTAGCATTCTGAATATAAGGGAAGATCTTACACATTTTCTCAAGAATACTATGTCCAGGATGGCCAAGTCTATAGTGCCATAGATTTACATTGTCATGTTCATAAGAAAAAGTAAAACTAGGAGCTAAATTTCTTCCAAAGGATTGCAAATGATATAGGCCCTTGCACACACTAGCATATCCAATCATCTTCAATGTGGAGTTGTCCTGAATTTCACACATCTTAGAAGAAAAAGTTAGTGTACAATTAATATCCCTAGTAAGACTCTGAACAGATATGAGGTTAAAGGTGAATTCAGGTATATATAAAACATTGAAAATCACAAATTCTTTGGAAAAATGTATGGTTCCAGCATACTGAGCAGTAACAACAGAGCTATTGGGTAGTTTGACAGATATGGGTTTTATTTTATAGAAAGTTGTAAACTGGTTTTTATCATGAGTCACGTGGTCTGTTGCCCCTGTATCTATGATCCATGAGAACATACCTTGTGTGTCCTCTGGACTGTCCTTTTGAATTTGACTGATACTGTGGGATGGGCTGTCAGCCTTTTCCAGCATCTGTAGTATCCTCTGCATCTGCTCATGGGTGAAAGAACTTTGAATGGCACTTTGTGGATTGTTTTGTGTTCCTGTAGAGGTCGAGCAAGTATTGGCTGATCCCCATTCATTCTGTCCGGCGCTGTTCTCACTATTGCTGTCATTTCTTTTGTACCAAGGTGGGTATCCATGCTTGGAATAGCACTCATCAATGGTATGGTTCATCTTATGACAGTGGGAACACTGTTTCCCGTAGTTGGGGTTTCTCCCTCTTCCTCTTCCTTGATTTCTGGGAGGGTTTCCGCGCCTATAGGCCTTCCATCCCTGATTATTCTTCCACTGGTTTTGTCTCTCAGTGGTGTTTGCAAGAATTTTGTTGTCGCTTTGACTGAAATCATGTTTCTCTTGTCTTTCTTGTTGTATGATGAGTGAGAAAACACGATTAATATTGGGTAGGGGCTCCATAAGCAATATCTGGGTTTTGACAGTGCTGTAGCATTCATTCAAGCCCTTCAAGAAACATATAACATGCTCCATGTCTCTGTACTTGTGTGAGACTTTGGATAAATCACAGCTGCAAGGAACTTTACAACTGCAGCTTGGAATGGGTCTTAAAAATTCTAATTCTTCCCACAAAGTTTTCAAATCTGTAAAATACTGGTTCACACTTCTTTCACCCTGTCTAATGGAATGGATTTCTTGGAGTAAATCTGAAAACTTGAAGTGATCACCCTTAGAAAATCTTTCTTTCAATTCTTCCCATAGTTCCTGTGCATTTTCTACATATATTACGGTCTCTGCTATTTGGGGTGAGAGTGTCTTAGTAATCCAAGATAGTACCATCATATTGCTTCTTTCCCAAGCATCAAATAGGCTGTCGTCATTTTTTGGCCTTGTGATTCCTCCATCTATGAATTTCAGTTTATTTTTGGAGAGAAGGGCTCTCCTCATGTTTCTGCTCCATGAAGTATAGTTTGACTCATTTAGAACTTGAGATATAAGGGAGGCACCAGGATTCTCCCCTGGGTGCAAGTAGTAAGGACTAGCAGGGTTGTTGGTTTGATCCACTTTCTCCATAATGGCAAGAAAGAAATTAAAGAAACAAGAAAAGAGTCAAGAAGAGGAAGAGTTTGCAGCGGAATGAGTGGCAGAACAGGCACAAGACCTGCTCTGGTACCATAAAGAAAAACAACTGGTCCAAATCTGAAAAGAAAAGCAATCCAAAAGCTCCTTGGCCCACATGCGCTTGAGACAAAAGTCTCGAAAGAAGCTTCTGGTTTTCAGAAGCTTGTTGAGTCCGTTCAGCTGCAAGGGCGAGAGGGAGAGCGATCTTCGACCAGCTCCAGCAAGGCCACCAGCGACGATGATGATGGATCAAAAAGAGGAGATCGAAATGGGTCACGCGTGACAAAGGTAAGTACTTCTTTCTTGATATATGTTTACAGAGAAGAGAAAATGAAATTGTATATTATTCTTTTTGAATGGATATCAGATCTTAATACAGAAGCTGAGATCCCTTATATAGGGTTCCGGTAAGCCCAAAGAGGCTCCTTTCTTAACAAACTACCATAAATAAAATAGAAACATTAAAACATTTAATAAATATTAATTATAATTAAGAAAATAAATCATATAAACCTTTTAATTATCAAAGCTAATTATTTGCTGATAATATAATATACTCAACATAGGAAAAAAAATCTCAAATCTCCTAAAAATAATAGAAAGAAATATATAATTCCAGAAATTATTTTGTAAATTATTTTGAAATAAAAATCTAAGTTTTGTATGGATCAATACAAACTGAAATTCAAAATTTTTTTTTCTCTCTAAAATAATATTTAAATAAGTACTTATCATCATCTTCATTAAACAAAGATAGTGAATATTTATTTAAAATTTTGCAACATGTATCTAATCAGAGCATAGAAAATTGAAAGAGAAAAAGAAAATTAATCAAAATTATTTTCATTTTCATATGAGCATAGGGTATATTTGTTTTTGGCTCTACCTTGTTTGGCTTTATTGTAACTTTTAGAAGCTTTCTTGGTGCTTTCTTCTTTCTATTTTCCTCATATATACAAAACATTACATAAAAAAATGAGTACTAATTACTCCATTAAATCATAACTGTAAAGATGAATTTTAAAAACATATTTGTATAGTGTTATGACATATTTTGATAACACATAAAAGAATTTTCTAGAATTTAAAAAGTATAGCAAATACCTGAGAAGTTTAAATAAAACTACTGGAAAATAACGGCTATAAGTGTGAGACCATAGTCAACTAACCCAACTTCAAGTAATGGACCCGGCCCAAATATTCTCCTTAGCCCAGCCCATTAACAAAGTGTGATATAAATAGATAGGCACTGCTCATTCATTATAAATAATAAATCTAGCTAACCCCAAATAACTTGTAAGTAGTAAAAATGATTTTTATTTGTAATAGTATGGAATTTTATAATACTTGAAAAGAAATATAAAAGTTCATATTCACAAAAGATGATAAAAATAAATTAAAATTTTAAACTTTAATTGTCCTACATATTCAAATTTCACAATAAGTAAACATTAGATTAATTAATATAAACTTCACATGCTAAAAAGCTAAGGTTTTTAATTACGCTTTTAGCTTTCTCATAGTGCTAGGAAAATTTTAGTTGTTACTTTTTATCCTACATTTTTATATTGTGTAATTTTGATCATAGTATTTTCTGCTCTATTCAAATTCTTTCCATTTATCAACTTTATATTTAATATAGAATTACCAATATGAACATATTCACTAAAGTATCCAAATAAATATTAAACATCAGAAGAAATAATTTAATATAGAATATAACGTCATCACTAAAATAAATAATATTTAACATTTTAAGTTATAATTTTATTTTATTTATTATAAAATATAATGCCATCGTTAAAATAAATAATATTCAATATCCTAAGTTATATTTTAATTTTAGAATATACACATTCTTATTGTAGAGTGGAATATATTTTGACAATACTCCTAATTCCAAGAATTTATACTTTTACACACTAGATAGTCATCTTCTTCAAAGAACATTTATTTATTCCAGTATGAATAGAAATTATGTCTGTAGAAGACACTCTGACATTCAAGTCAATTACGTGTGTCAGATTGTGATAAATAAAGTAATTAATTAACATAATTAATATACTTCGTAGGATGACTATCCATATTATTGATGACTATCCATATTATTGTTCATAGGCCCTTATTTTGATTCGTCTTGACCATATAACCAATCACTTGTTAATATAGTCGAGATGTACTTGGCATGTACACTACATTAGTCCATCAAGCTTTAACATGCTATATGTTAAAGACTTTCAAAAAAATATCCCAGATGTTAGATAGCAAGATTCGCATTAGTTTTGAGGATATCAACCTTCGAGTTTCAATCTTTGACTTTCATCATATTTACAAAGAAAATATGTATTTCTTTGGCTACGTAATCCTATTGGTATATTAGTCTCCAAGCCTCGAGAAGCGCAGTCGACGAAGAGGATTAATTGATGGGTTACACACCTAGATACATTCGATAGTCGTGACTCCTTGATCGTCAAATCTAAGAGAATGGAACGGTTAAGATTAAAGAAATGGAAGGTGGAAGGTCACGAAAAAAATTATAAATAATGAGACGATATGACGCATTTGAGTTCTTGTAGCATTTCTTCTTTTGGTGTCGATATCTATCTTCAGAGTAACCAATGATCTAACTTTTTCATAGTACCATGTATGTGTTCATCTAGTAGTTTCGATATGTATGTTAAGGATATAACAGGTTCGAATAGTAGTAACTCCTCGTGTGGTCATCCATGAATGGTATCCCCAATAAGCAAAGAAATTATCATTGAGACAAGAGAGGAACCTACAAATGACGTGGCTGAGTCTTCGTGGCCCCCTAAGAGCGAATACAAGTTGGTACACCCAAAGGTTAATATGTATACATCGAAATCTAGGTGGTCATCTATGTTGAGGTCATGGTTGAATAGTACAAATTCCTTTGAAGGGGTCAAGTTTGAAGACATAATGACCAATGAAAGGATAAATGCAATAGATTATGTCCACCATGAGCAAGAGGGTCATCCAGAAAAGTTCTTTTATATATACATATCATTTTTCATTAAGCTACATGTCCATTTAGCCTTTAACGAGTTCATTATGGGGTTACTATGCATTTTGAATGTCGTACCTACCCAAATACACCAAAACACCTAGGGTTACATGCAGTCATTGTGGCTTATATGTAAATCATTAGGGTTAGACCCTACACCCTAATGTTTCTTACATTTCTACAGTACACATCTCAGCATCTGGCTACCTGGCTTACTTTGTGAGTCATGCGAGGACATGCTTGATGGGTTCTAATTCTCAGTGTTTCAAGAAATTGAAAAGTGTATTTTTCAAAGTAGTGGTTATTGACAAACGACATTCACTTTTATAATGAGAGCGAAAATCCCATACTTCCTTTCTAATGGACCGATAATCTGACTATGAGTGGTTGAGTGATAACATGAAGGATTAGGCTAAAAGAATACTAAGTATCATGGACCAATTTCCCCATCGCCCACTAACTAGGGAAATAGTTAAAATATATCGGTCTCCACGTCCTATGAGTGACATGAATGATAAGTGTATTCTTATATGATGAATATAAACTATAATATGACTAATTTTGAATACATTTCATTTGTTGCAATGATAATGGCGCACCATGCAAAGAAGATAGGATCTAACGATGTGTTTCAATAAGAAGTGCTAGAGAGGTAAGATGATGATACAAGCTCGTGGAAAACTGTGTCGTGAAGGATCATGATAGGGTGTCAAAACATTTAATAGTGTAGGTGGGAGGCAGGTGAACCATTATAGGGCTACTCCCTTCAAGGTTGTGGCAAAAGCTTTGCAAATAATGGTGTCGTCATTCGATTATTATAAGCTTACCTAAGTAGTATAGATGAAAGTATACTCATTTGGGTTAGTGCTACCATCATACTGCCCTAGGGTGAGTGCCTTTTATTACTTATGAAGTGTGATATCTGTGATACCATCAACGAAGGGGTGTCAGCGATTTATACTCACTTTCTTCTTCAGTTTCACGAATGATGCAGACATGAGACGCAACTTTCTACACCGAGTTTGATTTTATCAAGGCTTGCTTTTTCCTTTCCTTTTTTAGTTTTTCCTTCAGCTTCAACACTCCTTCTGAACGTAGTGTTTTCTTCCCTCAGAGCGTTCCTCTTCTTGAACTCAACAAACTCTTGCTACATTTTCCTTTATGCCTATAGTATAATGGCTATGTTAATCGAGGAGGTTCATAATCCTCCCTCTCCTACTCCAGCCATCCTACTCCTTGTAGACACTAAGAACGCTTCTTCTTTACAAATAAATGTCCACACACCAAGTAGTCATTCTCTCCAAAGGGTACTCATCCTCTCTAGTTCAAATGGGGTTACACCTACAAAAGATATTATGACGCTCAAGTCAGTCAAGTGCATCAGATGATGATAAATGTAGTAATTAGTGTACCTTGTAGGATGTGTTATTTATACTATTATTCATAGATCCTTACCTACACGAACCTAGGTCATGTTGCTTAATCACTTGTTAATCTTGGAGTTATCATTTCTCCTTATCTTAATTGCATATTATCATAATTAATCAATCTTGTTGATATAAACACATATCAGCCAAGTATACATTGACCACATGTTGACTCAATAGATCACTATGTACTCAACCTTAAACAAGTTATGTGTTGCTATGATCGAGATGTACCTCATCATATACATTATATATATATATATATATATATATATATATATATATATATATATATATATATATATATATATATATATATATATATATATAAAAGATTCATTCTCGAACATATTTCTAACATATTTTCTTTTAAGTATTTCTTTAAATGAAAATAAGTATTTTAACAATTATACCTTTTAATTGATTTTTTAAAATTTAATAATTTCTTTTAATAAAATTTGACTATTTATTAATTAAAATAAATATTATAATAAAAAATATTATCTGCAAAACAATGAACATTACCTACTATGAAATTATAAAAATTATTTAAATTTACTTTTTTAATTATAATAATAAATAATTTTATTATTTTTTGTTATCATATGAAAAAGAAGTGAACTCAATTAATTTTCACTAGTGAGATATAAAATAAGTTATGAATAAGTTATATATCCTTATAATTCTCGTATGTATAATGTTAAAGGTATAGGATCATGAGTACAAACGCTATCTTGAATCTTTTTTCTTTTAATTCTGAAACTATATTTTTTGTTCCATGTAAAAATGAACATGTGTATATTTCAACAAAACTTACGTCACGATGTAAATTTGATCATAAGCGCACTATAATAAATTTAGAGACTAGAAATTTAATAAACTCAATAGTTAAACCGTATTTAATATATTTTTGTTATTTTTCTCTCTAAAGTATCCTTTTCCGGATGTTTTTTAATGGTGATTAATTTTGAAGGTTTCTTTTATATTCTAATACATTAAATTAATCTATAGCACTATTCATTTAGTTAATGTACCATATGGATCGGGCGATCCGAAAGTAGCGCCGAGAGGTTTGTGACGGCCGGCGTTTCTCCTATTTACTCCTTCGACATTATTATCGAGTGACTTGCATAAATATCCATGATGGTTCACCGCGCCGGTAGCGGAGCAAGACCGGCCGATTGCTAAACCAGGTAATTAAGACGAAGATTAAGGTAAATAATGATTAGAGCTATTGGGCTGGAATTGGGCCGAGATTAACTTTTCACTGATCCCAAGCCCATAGCAAAAACTATAAATACAGGTCAGAGGTAAGTGGTAGAGAGGTTGCATTTACTGCACATTCATTACTATTCCATCGAATCGTCAACAGTTTCCGAACTGACTTTGGCATCGGAAAATCTTTGACAAGTTCCCCCGGACAGTAAAAGTGAACAACAAAACTTGGAACAGGACCGGACGACAAAAAGATGGATTGTGGAGGCGTTTGGTGACTTATCCCCAAATAACCGAATCAGTTAAGTATATGTTGACTTTTCTACTTACAATATTAAATAGGAAAAAGGAACAAGTGAGTTTGCTAGCTATTCATAGGACAAATATAGTACGTGGTACTGCATTGAAAATTTATTAATTGCCCGTGCATTTAATTAGAGAGTCAATTATAGTTAAATTACATGTTTACATTTTTAGTTAAAAATGATTAAGTTGAATTCTACCTTAGAATTGGTTTTAGTCTTTCAGGCTTTAAATTACTAAAGAGTTCATCAGTCAAAAGGCAACGTGAGTCACACATCCCATGCCCTATAATATCAAATTGCATTTAATAATTTGAATTAGTAAAGTATGTTTTCATGAGTTGTCGTCATGACTTTTGACCAAGGGCTTTCAGAAAAGAAGAAGAAAGTTTTGTTAAGTAGAAAGATATGTTATCCTGTTGAATTAATTAGTTATAAAAAGCCAAAGTCTAATCTACAAAAGTACACCAATTTAAGTATTCTGAGAAATATTATACCAATTTATAACCACAAACCGCGTTGTAAAGACTGAGAGTTAATCATAAACTGTTCTTCAGTATACTCAAGAAAATTGAAAATTGTCCACTCCTGACTCTATCAATTCGCACATGCTGATTTGAACTCATAACACGACAGATGATAAATCATAATTAATATATATATTATTAACAGTGTCCATTTATATATATAATTTGAAGCAGGGGAATCTTAACACAAACTGACAAAATGATGATCAAATCTATATTCTATATTTAAATGTCATTTGAACGATTGGATAAGTGTATTAATTATAAAAATAATTAACAATATTGAAATTTTAATCTTATGCAAGTCTTTGATTTGATTAAATCCAGGTGTGAGGGGTCTACTATGATATTTATTTCAGCAAGTCATAAAATATTTTTCTTTTATAAATTTTAAAGAGGATGGTTTTTCTTATTATGGGTCGCTAAAGATTGAATTTTTTAAAGAGGATTGTTGTTAGCCATTCTCATTTTATCATGTTCAGAACCTTTTTAGAAAATAAAAACTGAGACTGATAAGTAAAACCTCTTCTGTGCTTTTGGACACTCGTTTTCTCCTATTGCCATCTTTTTTTAAGAGGACCCTATTTTTTTTCGTATTTATTGATTGACTTCTACTAAATTTATTAATATATCTTATCGACAAATTTAATATTTTGAATTATTGTAAAATTTATCAGTGATGTCCATCAATAAGATTTGCCAATAAATTTGAATTTGTATTATTGATGAATATTATTTTTACAAATGTATTGGATAAACAATTATGTTAAAAAATTTTATTGATAATTTGTAATTTTTATTATCGAAAAATATTTTCATTGGTAAAATAAGTAGTAAAATTTCATTAAATTTAATAAAAAATTGTATATTAAGAGAAGACCAATTAAGAAGAAAAAAGGATGGAGGAGAAGAGAAAAAATGAAGAGGAGGATGTGCGACAACAACGACAATATCTCGCAATGGCGGCTTGTCGGTGGTGCGGCTGGAGTTGGAGGATTAAGAAGAAGAAAAGAAAAAAAAGGAGGAGGAACAAGAGGAAGAGCAGGCAATGATAGATGGGACGATGTTGGTGCCAATCGGGACAATGTCGACAATGATGGGGGAAACGAGGATGAGGAGTGGAGAGGAGGAATAAGAAGAAAAAAAGGAAAAAAAGGACAAGGGGAGGAGAAGGAAGACAAAATTGTGACATTTACTATCAGATTTTACTAACGACCATAATCCATCTATAAGTACTAATGAATATTTATCAATCAATTTTTAAATTATCGGTAATTACCAAAGAATTTTTGGCCATTGGTAGTTCATCAATAAACTTGAATTATCAACTACATTTTACTCTTATTGAGGAATTATATTTGTCAATAATATAGGATTTTCTTATAGTTGGAGCATTGAAATCAAGGTTCATCACTTTAGGTGTGAGTCATCACTATGGTAGATTAAAAAGATAAGATAGGTCATCATTTGACCTTTTAGAAGAGGTTATGCTCCCTACTTCAAAAAATTCGACCGAATCTCAATCAAGATCGACTCGACCAAAATTCAGCTAAAATTTTTGAAAAGAGTCAACTCAATAATATCAATTAAACTCGTTTCAATCTTTATTTTAAGTCAAATCATCTCAATCATTGATGTAAACCAACTTTCAATATATACAAATATGTCTATCCATTCGGAGTCATATATATATATATATATATATATATATATATACTTGGCTAAAACACAACTACACATCAATAATGGGCCGCAAGAATGGATACAAGATTAGTTCAAACAAAGAGAGGACAACGACTAGATTAATTTTCTAATTTAAAATATTCTTAGTTGTTTAAGTTTGTATAAATCAGTTATTACATCCTAGCATCACTATTTATATGATTTTTTTTACTAATGAAAAGAGACCATTCCTGAAAATATAACGTAATAATGGATACGTTAACATAATATATGTATACGTAATACTTAATATTATTTTCTCAGAATATTTAAGTAACGAATTAAACGACGACTTGAATATTCGTTTGGCCTAAATTAGATGCTTCCATAGGAGATTACCTTAAAAAGAAAAAGAAAAAAATATTACTTTAGTAAAGTTACAGCGTAACTTTCTGGTTCGATAGTTAACATTTTTTCTAAGAAAAGAACTATGTTGAATAATAATAATAAATGCTTAAAATTTTAGATGATTTTAATCTTGTTTCCAATGAACAATCTGTAAATATCATAATATAAAATAGTTAGAAAAAAATAAAGTGTATCTTTATGAAATCTTCGTTATTAATGATGTCAGCATCAGAAATAAATAAAAAAACGGCTCCCAGACTAAAGAGTATAGGAAGAAAAAGAAGGCAGGATTGGATCTCCCAAACACACAATACAATACCAATTTTACGGATAAGTCTAATTTCAGTTTTACATTCAGAAAAAGAAAAGTACTTTTCCTTGATTATTACGTTCAGTTTCTTGAAAATTATTATTTTAAATATTGTTTTTATTTCTGAAATATATGTTGATATATTTTAAGTTCCAAAGTGTTTTTTTTCACTTATGCAAAGTTCTTTTGTAGTGATTTGAGGGAGATGATTTGAATGGATTTGAGTGGATTTGAGAGTAATTATTTTATTATTTTTTTGAGTAGATTTGTGGGTAATTGAGAGTGGATTTGAAAATAAAGTTTGTGAGAATTAATGTAAGATTTGATTGATGTGACATATTTAAAAAATTAGTTTAATTGGTAGAAATTAAAGATTATCAAAATACCCCTAATTATTAAAGTAACATAAAATGATATTTGTTAATGTTATATTTAATTGTAAAAATGTTTATAAAAAATAAAAAATTAACATTAATTATTAAAATTAATTTTAAAAATGTATAAAAATTGTAATTTAAATATAATATTTTTGTAATATAATTTACTACAATATGATTTTAATACCAAGTTCTAATATTTTACTACCAAGTTGTAATATTTTTTTAATACTGAAAGTGAAAATGTAAAAAGAAGATGAAAGGAAGAAGATAAAACAAATATCTAATTGTCGGAGGAAGATGCCAAAAAAAATATCTAATTTTTGTGAGCACAATTATCCACAATCCATTCTTCCAACTACACTCCCTCCATGTCATAGTCCATGGCCACCACCGCAACTCACTGTCTCCAACTAGCTGGCACCACCGTGTGCACTCACTGAAGAATTCCATTTCCTGCAAGAAGAAATCGAATAAGGCATTCAAGGAAACGAAAAAAGTCTTCGTCGACTACGATAGAGGCCTGCACGAGGTCTCCACCAAAATCTCCGACCTCCGCAAGGATAACATCGTCATCCGCTACCACTTCCAGAAGGGCTGGACAATTTCGGAAGTCGCTAACCTTGTCCTCTCGCTCAACCTCTCCGACGACATTGATGGCCTACTCAATCATTGGATAGGCTGCTTCGCACGCAAGAATTTCCGTAATTTCTGATTTTCGTATGCAGTAGTTTGAGTGTTTTTGTTTATAATATAATCAGCTTTGGAACTGAATAAAAGAAGGCCAGAACCGAATACAAGCTGTGTGGAATTTGTTCTAAGCAGTGGAATCAGATACAAGATTTATGGAACCGAATACACCATCATCAAGAACGACTACACTCTTCTTCAACCCCTGCTTCAAGCTTTCTTCATCTTCATCCATCAACCTCCTCAACATCAAGCATCTTCTTCGTCTTCCATCAAGCCCATTCTCCTTTTCAAATTCAAAGCTCAAATAACATTTTAAAGTATTAATATTCTCGAAGCATTTTACAAATCACCGAGGGTAGATATCTTGCAAATCAGTGCATTTCTGTCTTTACAAATCTTCGCAGATCAACAGAAACGAACAAAACTAATATCGCAAATCATTTCTCGCAATTTTTCTCCAACAATGTTTTCCCCTCGTGCGAACACAACTTTATAATATGGAATGTGTTTGCTTTTAGGTGTTTAATATGTAGAGGAAGATTGAAAAGGGAGTGGAAGTGTGGTTGTAACATCCCAAAATACAGTAATTACCATAATCAGAATTAATTACATTAAACCAGTAAAACAGTGCAGTCTTTATATTTCTAAACGAGAGTCAAAAGCCGAACGGCTTAAATTACAGAACTAAACGAACGCAACATAAACAGGAGTTCAAAGACGAACGGTCTTACAAAACCTTGACCGAACGTCCATAATAAAACTAACAGACTAATAAATGAAAAACACACGCGAGCGCTCTAAGGCTCGGATTTAACTTCCACTTCCACCAGATTAGCGTCTTCCAAATTTTCTTCTTCTAGCATCTCTTCAAGTGACGCACCTCCGTCTGCTCACATCCACACGGATGATCATTGCAATGACAGGACGAACGTACATAGACAAAAAAACAACACAAGGAAAACGAAAGGGTAAGCTTAAGTAATTTAATTTATACTTCACACATACACCAACATTTCAATTCACACAAGCATATACTCCACATATAACATCAACCGAAATATATATATATATATATATATATATATATAAATATTCTAGACCGACCGTCCGGATTGTATGAATCTGTGTAGTTACAAGCGTCCTTGCACCCGAGTGATGTAGTAACTGGGATACACCAAACAGCTGCCACTCGAGGTCAGTCCGTTCTTACGTCGCCCATGTTAACTTATGGACTAAGGACCTCCTGCCGTTCCCACACATGACATACTCCCTCTACATGAGGATAATATTCACGGAACATCAGGATGGACAGCGAGTCTTAACTTATCCACAGTCATACTTTACCAAATTTAATATTCAAATATATAAGAGTCGTTCCTCCCAGGAACGCTCGTTCAAATTCCATAATCGTATAATCATTCAATATAGTGTTCACACTTCAACATCTTATAATTTATCATCATTTCTATCTTTAATTTTAAAAGGGTAAAATAACGAACGTTCATACTTCTGAAGAACGAAGACGAACGCTAAAGACTAGATTTAGAAGACTCGTTGTCAACCCGAATAAGTCAACAAATACTCATATGACGAACGTGCCTGCTACTCGAATCAGTTGAATGAACCGACTCTTAGAAATATAACATAAATGTTCAGAATAATTTAGGTACAAAGATTCTAGACCAAATTCAAATGGATAAAGATACAACAAGACAATTATTTAATTATACTGAGAACAATTAGTTTAAAGGGATCGACTGCCAGTCAATGACCGAAAGCGAATATTCATTTACTGAAAATTTGAGACGAACGCTATTTACGTACGTTCTGAAATCAAAGGTATGGACGAGCATTCGATATAAGGCCGAACACTTCTTAGGACGAACGCTAGATATAAGACCAATAATTATTTAGAGCGAACGCTTGGTATAAGACTGAGTGCTAATTAGGACGAACGCTCAGTGTAAGACCGAGCGCTACCAATTTATAAGTATAAGGGATAATAACTTAATTTAAATTACAAGATTACCACTAGGCTGAGCCGAACGCTCAACATAGTATTTCACGGGACGCTCGTTCTCGATCGGAACTCTTTCCAAATAAAAGAATTCCTTTTTAAGCAATTGATTAGAAACCGAACGGTATAAGACCGTACGATGACGAACGTATTTTATCATAGTAAGGATTATCATATTCAGATTTTTCATCTATTCTAACTCAACATTTCTCATACGATTCATAATCTTATAATTTCAGATTCATCATTTAATTTACATACTTTATAGAATTCATATTAACAACTCATACTATACAATAATCATCCATTTTCCAATTCATACGTATCAACCAACACATCCCATATTCATTCATGCATAACAGCGATCGTTCAGGCATACTCAAAACAGCATACATCTCATACATTCAGTTCATAGCATGCTTGCACACAACATCCAAGTATAAATTAAATTAATAAGCTTCCCTTACCTGGATAGCAGTGTACTCCCGAAAAGCAAGGTTTAGTTCGTCCTCTAACAGCGTTCTACCCTCAGGTTTCGCTCAACAACTTTCACTTAATCTAAAACACCAGAAATCAAAAACAACTCAGACCTATAACCCATGCATGCAACCAGAACTAGGGTTCGCATGAAACCAAATGGACGAACGGTTAGCGACGAGAACTTACCAGTTTCGATCCCAATTCTGTTCAGTCCAGAATGACGCTCACGTCTCCAGGAACGTTTCTACGGTTCTGAAACGTGATCGGAGAAGAAGGTGATGAGTTACAGTAGAGAGAAGGTGAAGGTTTCTAGAGAGAAGGTGGGGAAAATGAAGAGTTGAGTTCAGAGGAAGAAGAAGAGTGCGTGCAGGTGAGAGAGAGTTTTTCAAAAACTCAGTTTTGTTAATTTCCACGCCCAAACGAACGAGCGTCTCCTCTGCTGACACCTGCACTCCCACTTCTGATTTCAGAAACTTCTAACGTGACACGTGGCGCTCGTGCATGCAGTGCAGAGTGCGTTTTTAATGCACTGGACGTGTGGCGTGGGTGCATTTATGGAAGCTGACAGGTGACTCAGCAGTGTATTAATTGAGATTTAGACAAGATAATTATGGTTTAATTTTTCGAGGTCTCACAGTGGTGGTCTAGTTCGTCGATGCTGCTTCCACTGGTTGTCTTGTCTTGTCCTGTTCACATGGTGGTTTTTTTTTAAACATTTTTTAATTTAAAAATTTTAATTTTTTCAGTTTTATATTATAACTCACATTTATTTGTAGTTATTTAATTTTATAATAATAATAATAATTACATTTAAATTTATATTACATTTATTTTCAAAAATAAAATAGTAATTATCTAATATTATCTATTAAAACATAATTTATCAAATTTATTACATCATACACAAACTATTGTATCAAATCAACTTAAATTATACCATCGCTTTCTTAATCTAAACAAACTCAACTTTGCTTTCTTTTCTTCTTAAATCCACTCTCCCAAAAATTCGTAATAATTCACAAACATACACTACAAAAAATTATTAAATAAAAATCAAATATAGAGATAAAAACAATTAATTATGATATTAATTAAGATAAATATTATATTATAAACTAAAAATTATTATTATTATTTAAAATAATATTTATTATTAATAGAAAGGTATAATTGATTTATGATTAGAATTTGTATTATTATGAATTTTAAATTGATTTTTAATATTACATTTTAGTTTATAAAATAATTTATAACTGAGTAATAATTATTTTTGTCTTTAAACTGAAAAAACAAACATATTCCAAGAACAATAAGAAGAGAAAAAAAATATTTTTTAATATTGGGGACACCTGTTGACTTATCGTCAGTTTACTGTTTGTAGGTTGTGTTTTGTGCCAGTGTATTTTCCTCACGGGTGTTGATTTTAATAAGAAGGGTTGATGTTTCGTGTTACGTTCCCGGAAGATACTAGGTACCACTATGTCACTATCTTTACATATTAAAGAAAAGTTTAACACAATTTTGACCGTTTATAGTACAACGTGACAGGTTATCAGGGCCTGCTGAGAAAGACCCTCATTCGGAAGTGACACTAATCTTATGTTAATCTGAATGAATTTAATATAGTATAAAACAATACTATAGAACATGAAACACGTTTTGGATGTGAACGCGTTCACCATATAAATAAGTAGCTTACCAACAGAACTCAAACATCCTCTCACATCAACACACAAACACAAACTGAAATTCCCACACAACTCAGTGAGTTCACTTGTTTTTCACAAAGATGGTGAGAACTCCGTCTTGTGACAAAAGTGGACTGAGAAAGGGAACTTGGACTCCTGAGGAAGATATGAAGTTGGTTGCTTATGTCACTAGGTATGGCTGCTGGAATTGGCGCCAACTTCCCAAGTTTGCAGGTATATGTTTAAACAACCACTTTTCAAAATTAAGCCAAATTGTTAGTCAGGATTTATAGACATAGGAGAAAAAAGTAATCACTCTCTATCTGATGCTTTTCAGGTCTTGCAAGGTGTGGGAAAAGTTGCAGATTGAGATGGATGAACTATCTAAGGCCTAATCTAAAAAGAGGGAACTTCACTCCACAAGAAGAAGAATGCATCATCAGAATGCTCAAAACTCTTGGTAACAGGTATATATAATCACCTCCTTATGCTGCAATACAATCAAATCTACTCATATCAAAATACCAATGGAGTTGCAAGTTTTTAATTGTAATATCTGATGATTCATTCACTTGCAGATGGTCCGCTATTGCTGCTGAGTTACCAGGAAGAACAGATAACGAAATAAAAAACCATTGGCACACCACTCTCAAGAAAAAGTATCAACAAAATACAGTTACAAATGAAGATGCCAGAGCCTCCAAATCAAAGAAAAAAGAATCCAACAAAAATGGTGTTACTGTTAGACTTACAGCCACTTCCCAGATTTCAGACAATTCATCATTCTCGCCGGTTTCATCCTCCAGCAGCGAGTTTTCCTCCATAACTTCAGATTTTTCCAGTTCTACTAGCATGGAAAATTTGTTGTTTGAAGATGACTTGGGTTTTCTTGATTCGTATGTGAATGAGAGTTTCTGGAAAGAACTGAATCTTGATGGTGAACCTTGTGAAGTAGTGTCAAGAGATACTACTTCTACAGAGATGGTTGATTCTTGTGCATTATCTCCGCATCAATCATTGAGTGAAAGTGTCGTTGTGGACAATGACTTTGGCAGCTTTCTGGATGCAAATGGAGGGGTAACATTCGATAACTTTTGGTCACAACCATATGTGGCTGACGTGTCCCACGTTCCAAGCGAGCTACTTGTTCCCTCCGTGGTAGAATCTGAATATTTTACTCCAATCTACGATGATCTGTGGGGTCAAAGTCATTTTGCACAATCAAAGTTTTAGCTTTGTTTATCCTGATGAACAGTTTGTAGTGAGTCATATACTTGTATAATAGTGATGTATAGGAGTGCCTATCTGTATTTCTCTTTTATAATTTAATATAGAAAGTTGCTTCTGCTCTACTTTTATTCTCACCATATGCCATATGCCTTAAGGTTTTCTCGGACATGTCAATTATTAGTCTTGGAGGAAACTTATTTTGGTTTCGAGATAATGGAAATATGATACGAAAGATATTAGGTTAGAAATTTCAGTGTGAGTCTAAATTTTAATTTCACTACGAAAAAGTGAAGCATAGTATATAAAAGTAAAAACACATTAATTCAATGTATTAACATTATAAAAAAAGTTTGATTTATTGACTGTCAAAATTCCTCGATAATAACTAAGATTTTTTTATCAATATTGCTAATTTTTTTATGGTCAGATATCCATTAGTAAATCGCTTATCAAAAAATATTATTGACGGATAAAGATCGTCGGTAATTATCGACAAAAAATCTGTCGATAATTATTGAGAACCATAGAACATCAGTAATTACCGATGACTATTGATCGTTGGTACTTACTGAGGGATAATGGTCCTCGATATTGATGATCGTAGATCATCGATAACGGAAGAAGAAAACGGGTAACATTATCGACAGCCCAAGGCCTTCGGTTATAGTCCAAAGTCCGCCAGTAATAGTCGTAGGTTATAGTTGAATTATCGACAGTCAGGATCTGTCAATAATCAGGTCAATACGGTGTACATTACTGTTGAATTTATCCGTCGAAAAATCCATCGATAACGTCCAATAGTGACTTATGTGCAAATGGTAACATTCATTACCCACCATAATAAACCAGCAAAGAAAACACTTAATGCACGCATAATTCTCAATTCAGACAATGTAATTAATTATGACAATTCTTACCGTGCAATCATGAAACATAATTCATATCATTAAATTGCACAGTTATTCTATCATTGTAAAATTTAAGTAGTAAATAAAACAAATATGTCTTAAAATAAAAGCCTACATAAATGTTTGTAAAAGTAGTTCATCAAGTCTTAATAATTATTATAGTCATTTGAATCATGTTCTTCTTTTTCATGTTGTTGAGGTTGTTGCTAGAGAGGCAGTCGGTGCTGGGGAGATGATTGCACTAGGGTGAACTACATTAGTGGGCATTGTTGCTAGGACGATGATAGGGTGGATTGATTATGTCCTTGTTGAAGCAACAATGTTATGACCAAATTTTCAAGATTCTCAAATCTCTAAAGAAGTATATCATAAGCTTAATCATGAGCTTGTAGTTGTTGTCTAAGGACGACATTGCTCTCTTCAGAAGTGTTGGCTTCAGATGGTTAGTGCTTCAATATGCCTTTCCCAACACTGTAATTGGCAGCAATTATCCTACCCCATATAGTCGTTATTTCTTCTTTCCACTGACGACGTCAACCTAAGATATTGTATCCTAATGATGTGATCGTCATCAACATTTATTGTGATGGAACATCATGAGTAGATATCACCTCTGATCTGGCCTGTGAGAGTCTAGTAAAGAAATATTCCTGTTAAATAATATACAATGCTTTAGTTACATTAAGTTGAAAGTTTAAAAGGAAATAAATATTAAAAGTTTGAATTTTGTTAAACAATTGGCTTACAATAGTCTTTTGAGACCTCTCATCAACATATGTGTTAGTGTCCTTTCGAAGAAGAATCTATTGAAACACCTCATCAACGTGGACAACCCATCCAAGCTATCTTGTCTATACAATTATATAAGTGATATACAATTATATAAGTGATATATATATATCAATTTTAAAATACATAAGTTATAACATAATTGATAGGAAATGAATGAAGATTTGTTCCATACAAATGACATGCTCATGTGCGATGATTAAATCACCTGCGTATAGGACACCACCCTTTTCTAAAGTCCTATTTCTTTAGGCGGTAGCACAATTTGTTGCGGCAGTATGGAAAATTCCAATGTGCCAGTAATGACACTAGTGCAGAATTGGGATACTGATGCGGCTAATACGCCTCGGTTTGTAGAAAACCGAAGCATATAAAAACTCAGTGACACTTTTGCAATTTTAGCAAACTTATAGATCTCTGTTCAAGGGGAACCGAGGCATAACAGCTCTATTACCTTGGTTAAATAACCACCTAAAGCGTATAACCTTCCAGTTTTGACTTAATTATGACCTTTCATATCAAACCTTTTTTGTCAGGGTGCTACTGCCTTGGTTGTCTATGAAACCGAGACATATAAAAAATATTCTGCTTCAGTTAAGCGCCTAACCGAAGCCTATAATGTCAAATATTTTGAATACTGCACCTTTAGGCATCGGGTTCACAAAGAACCGAAGTAGTAGCTCTTTCTAGGATTTTTAACAGTTTCTGTGCGAACAGTTTTCTTCTTCGTCTGCACTTTGCTCTCCACCACCACTACCCAGTCTCCACCACTACTCGCGCCTCCCTCGTCTCGTCTCCACCGCCACGTTCGTCGCCGTGGTCACTGCTCGCGTATGTTTGATGACCCAAAACTTGTTAGTCGTTGCTAGGACTCGGGTTCAATCCCCAAATCCCCGGCAACGGCGCCAAAAACTTGATAATGCCAAAAACTTGTTGGGCTCGATTTCGGCAAGTGCACCGAATCGTTCAAGTAATAAACCGGTAAGACCGGGTATCGTTTTCCCAAAAGACTCGTAATACTAGAGAATTGTGCGATTAACAACTCATATAGACTCAATAACATAACATCAATTTACAAAACAAGTGCAGAAAGATAAATTCATACATAATTACAAGGTTGGACTTTGGTATTGAAGGCACTTGGAAATGAAAAAGACTAGAAATGGTAAGAAATGACATTGCTAAGGCTAGTTTTCACCAATGCACTCTTGTGTATGACCAATTTCGTCTCCTCTCTATCAATTTACTAAAGTCAATCCACTAAAGCACTCTAGCCCTAATTCCTTAGATGAAAGAGCCTAGGTTTTCCTTATCAAACCCCAATTCCTTGGCAATCTAACAAGCAAAACCCGCATTAAATAGCTGGGATCTAAGACAACATGTGAATCATCTTCCATTTCTAGAATCAATGACCCACAAGGACTCCTATTTCAGTTCCGGGTTTCATCTTACGTTCCCATAATCCATAAAACCCCAAAATCAAGTCATGAACGTTCCCATTACATGCAAGCTTTAAGATTGGAAACAAGAATACTAGCAATTGATAGAAAAGGCATATATATAATCAAATCATTCAACAATTACACAAGATTCAAAGGCTACAACTAATCCCAACAAGATGGGTTTGGCTCTCCATTTCCATAGAGAGCCTTTAAGCTTACAAAATGGCCATGGAAGAAGATGAAGAACCTAAGAGGAAGAAGGGAGTGTTCCCACGAACCCTAGCAGCCCTCCAAGCTCTCCTCTGAGTGAATCGCGCCTCCAAAGAACCAAAGACCGTTTCCCCTTCGCGTTTTAGGGTTAAATAGACGCATCTGCCACATCAGTAAAAGTCGCGCCCGGCGCCCTCTGTCAGTCGCGCCCGGGCGCGAGGCTCTCGGAAAAAATCATAATTCGCGAAAAGTGGCGCCCGACGCCCCTCTGTTTTCGCGCCCGGGCGCGAGACTCTCGCAAAAAGTCGCGCCCGGCGCCCTGTCGCGCCCGGCGCGGATCATCTGGAAAAATTGAAAGTGGACGAGCGTCCACTAAAAATGGACGAGCGTCCCTTATCGCAGCCGAGCGTCCACTGACTGACGAGCGTCTTGGCTGGACGAGCGTCCTCTTCTGCCTGGGACGAGCGTCCTCTTCTGCCTGGGACGAGCGTCCTCTTCTGCTTGGTGGACGAGCGTCCGCTCGTGCTTCCACTCTAGACGAGCGTCCACTTATCTCAGGACGAGCGTCCGCTTGTTTCTTTGCTGGACGAACGTCCACTTCTCTGGCGAGCGTTCTTTCTTCTCTTTTGGACGAGCGTCCTATCTTGTCTTTCCTGGACGAGCGTCCTCTCGTTCGTTCACACTCGACGAACGTCCACTTCTCTCTTAGCGAGCGTTCGTTCGCTGGTGACGATCGTCCTTTTCCTCGCGACCAGCGTCCTGAATCTTGGACGAACGTCCTACTTGTGCGAGCGTCCTGCATGTGCGACGAGCGTTTCTGCGTGCTAACTTCTTGGTTCAGCTCTATAATTTGTTGGAGACTCTTCCAAGCTCATTTTTAGCTACAAAATAAGGGATTATTGATGAAAGTACATCAAAGTAGCCAAAAACACAATTATTTAGAAAACAAGACAGATGAAGAGGATTTAACAAGTTATAAGTTAGAAAGGAGTTGATTTTGCCACTAAAATGATGCTTAAAATATGGTAAAATTTAGCATTATCAATGTTCTCCATCATTGTTCGCGTTCTCCACCATTGCTCGTGTTCTCCAGCATTGCTCCCCTCCCTTGTTCCGCCTCCACCACCACTCATTCACTAATTTCACGTCGCGCCTTCACTACCCTTGCTGTTGCGCCACCACCACCCACTGCCCTTTGCCTACCCATTTGGTTTTAGGTGCCGAAGGACCGAATTGTTGTCCCCGAAGCCCTTCCTTTCAGTCCCCTTCCCTTAAAGCTCTAGGGTTTTCTTACCCATTTTCAGGTATTTTGTGGGTTTTCTGTTGATTCACTGTTTCTGGATTTTATAATGTTAAAATTTAATTCTTATGTATGGTTTCCCTTCTGGGGGTTGATCGAATTGATGACCCGAGTTCTCTACTGGAATTTTCTGAGTGTGGCGGTTATGGGGATTGTGGGGTTTTCAGTTATGATTTCTCTACAGTGCGATGTTGTTGAAACTCTTTTAAATTTGTGGTATCTGATTTGCATACGAATCAGACATGAATACTTGACACAAATTAAAGTAGTTGTGTATCTAAGGCTTCAAGTTTAACCAAAACCTTTCCTTTTGTTGCTTCCAAATTTAGTTATATAGGACATCCAAATATGTGGAATTGGAACATTCCTGAACTGTGAAGAAGTGAAAGAACAACGGTGTGGCTAATAACAAGGATCCTCTCACGTTCTTGAGAAGATTAATAACAATGTATCTGTATATATATTCTTCCTTTATGGTTAGACTGTTTCCAACCCCTTGATTGTGCAGAAAGTGATAATGTTGAACCTGCATATTGGAAGCTGGGTATAAGTGCGTCTAATATTTCATCATAAAAACTCAATTGTCAATTTTTATTGATAATGTTGAACCTGCATATTGTCAGTTTTTATTGATTGCGTCTAATATTGGTGCGTGGGAGGCTTTGTCTAGATCCGATTCCTACCATGCTTCATTTGGTAAGTTCCATATTAATTAGTTTTATTAGTTTTATGTGATGGGGTTAAGTTCCCTATTAATATTAAAATTCTAGTGAAAATAAATTGAATGAAGCAAGAATAATGTTTTTGTAGTTCATTCTTGATAAGTTAATGAGTTTGACATTTTTACCTTATTATAGAGTTAGTTTATAGTTGCAAAAAAAATGGACAAAAAAACTTTATGCTGTTTTTTCTAATGGTTATTTAAAGTAAAATAAAATTACTTTATACTATGTAGACGTTGAAAAGTACTAAATATCTAGCTTGATTAATATATTAATTTGATTGATATCTTACCAATTTAGTTTCAAACTCGTTGGATCACATGCTGTAATATCTGTTAAAGAATTTAATGTGGTCAAATCAATTATTATTGTTTTTAAATGGGTTTTGTCGTATTATTTGCTAGCTTTAAAATATAATCTATATAAAGAAAATAATTTATTTGTGATTTTTTATATGTTAAGAATAGAAAATATTTTTTTTTCATTGGGTTGTTAGTATATTGAAATTTGAATTAACTATAATCCTTTTATCACCAATAGGTCCTTCCAAGATTCCATCTATAAAAATACCTGGAAAATTGGGGAATGGTACGTGGGAGGCTTTGTTTGAATCTGATTCCTACCATGCTTCATCTGATGCTAGCCTCTTTTCTAGCTCATTACCTGTACTTCCGCATGAAAAATGTATGTGATTGTTTTCCCAACTATTGTGTCATTTGTATGCTCCTTTCTCCATTTCTAAAACCTATTGCTTTGGCTTTATTCATCTACAGTGAACTTGAATGAAACTAAAAAAAAAAAGACATATTGCCTCGGTTTAAAGGGAACCGAGGCATAAAGTCCTAAAAAAAACAAAAAATCAACTGCATCGGTTCTCTTTGAACCGAGGCGAAATCTTCCACATTTTTGCCTTGGTTCACAACCGAGACATAAAGTTGTGGACTTTTTGCCTCGATTGTATATGCCTCAGTTCAAGAACCGCTGTCTATGGGCGAAAATAACCACTGTTGTTTCCTCTGACTGCACTAGTATGAGTTCCATATGTGTTCCCCACCCAATAAAGGCGTTCTCCTTTAATTTGTGCATCTTTGAACATTTCTAACAACCTGTGAGATGCTTTGGTGTGAAAATTTTTCTTAATTTGAGCTTCATGCTCAACTCTCCATTGTACCTTTTGTTGTTACAATAAATGATGTTAAAATAAAGGAGATGAACTTAATATATGAAATGAATATAACATGATTAACTAACAAGATGTTTTACCTTCACTCTCTTCCAGAAAGGTTCTCTGTTCTCTGTAGGGATTGCTTCTATGATGGTCAAAGCTCAAGAAACTGTTATTTAATAGATCTGGTGATAGCTTGTAAAGTAACTCTATAAGGAAGAAACCTAAATATGAATACAAGAAAGTTATGAATCTGTAGGCAAAGTAAAACAAAGAATGTAATAGAAATCAATTAGGAAGAAGATTTTGTATTACCTTCGATCATAAGGTTTAATGGTCGGTCAATCATGAGGAGCAGGATCAATTCCATCAATAAGATCATCATATGGATAATGTACATTTGGAGATGTAACTGAAGTTGGTGTTGGTATAGAAGGATTGTGATCAATACATGGTGTTGGATCCACAAGAGGATCGAGTGTGGGCCCTATAGTAGGGCATGGTGGAATGTCCACACCATGAGCTAACCAAGGCTCAATGGTTTTACCTAGCTTGGTAGACAAGAGAGAGTGGATGGTCTTGACAAGTGCCACCCTCCTATGGGAGAGTTTTTTCTCCTAACTAGTGGCTACATGTCAGTCTAGGAATGGAAAGAATTTTCCATAAGTAATGGTCATATGTCACTCTCTGATTTGAGAGGAGTTTCGCCACTTGTCTTCTTGCTATTGGAGAGGATTTCTTCTTGCTCTCTAAGCTAACCAAGGTGGGTCTTTTAGAATAAAGTTTCTACCTATTGTGAGACACATTGGCCTATATATAAAGTTGTCTCTCCTTTAGATAATTACCTCTAATTTAGAGTAAAATTATGTTGTCATTTTTGTGTCATACTACACTTTTAAGGTCACCCTAAGTTAAAGCAACCCAAATGGTCTCCTCTAGTCACCTTTCTCTTAGTGTTGGCCCAAACTCTCTTAGAGAATCATCAAACATTACCTCCATCACCATAAAACAAAGTGAATTAGGAGAGAGAGTTAGAGATATGATTTCGAATCTACATTAGAATAAAAGACAAATTAGAAAAGTGTAAACCCAAGAAACTGGGCAAACACTTACTTATTGTAGGTCACTAAATCATCAAACTAGCAAGGTTGCTTGAAATCAACCCCTAACTAATTGAATCAAAGGGTCATATTGAAGGCTCTCAAAACTTCTATGGAAAGGTTGAATGGAAATGGTGATTTTAGAGCTTTAGGGTTCATAGCCACTATTGAACATTAGAACGAAGATAATCTTAGGGAATTTTGAGAATCACAAGTATTCACTTTCTTAATTGTTGGATTTTGCAAAGATGGGAGATTTTTTTAGAGATGGGGGGTTTTGGAGATATGATGGATTTTATGGATCTCAAGTATTTTAGGAAAGAAAAGAATTTTATATTTTTAATTTCATATTTTTACCGGTGGATTAGGTAATGTTACCTATGGATTTTGTTTTTCCAATGCTTGTAGGTAATGCCCCTGAGACTTCACATTTACAAATTTTTTGTTTTCTCATTAATAATAATATTAATATCAATAAATATTTTTGTAGATATAAATAATTTTACATACCAATTTTATTTTGTGGGTAATTATTCATGAGAAATTTAATTTTTTCTTATAGTGAACGTCCAAGTAGTTAGATGGCTCTCACCATTTCTTACGACATGTGTCTTTGGCCAGTTATAGAGTTTCAATATGTCAAAATCTTTTGATGTATTAGATCCATCTTCTATTACAAGTAATTTTTACTACCTTTTCATTTGTTACACTCATCCACTAGTAAAAAAAGCGGATTCTGACGCCCCATATACGCTTTGGTCATTGAGAAACCGAAGCGTACAAGGTTATATACCTCGATTCCCATCCAACCCGAGGTTCAAAAGCCATATTGCTTCGATTAACACAAAACCGGTGCCTATAACGTAACTACTGCCTCGGTTTGCTACGAAACCGGTGCCTAAACCCCTCCCTATTACTTCGTTTGGAATGAGACCGAAGCCTATACACCTCTGCTGGTCACTGAAAATTCTGAACCCCTCCCTATTGACTCGGTTAAAGGTAAAATCGAGGCCTATTACCCGGTCAAATCAGTCTGAAAAGTCTGCTTTTTCATTTTTTCCATACATTTTCCTCTGACACTCTCATCTCACGCTCATCTCCCCTCTCGCTTGTTCTTTCCTCATCTCACTCTCATCTCCCCTCTCGCTTGTTCTTTCCTCATCTCACTCTCATCTCACTTTCATCGAAACAGAGAGGGCGCGATCTCTCTTCTCCTCTCCCACTTGAAAGCCACGGTGCGAGGACGAGACGCGATGGTGGCCGGCGTTGAAAGCAGAGGGGAAGCACGATGGTGGCCGGCATCGAAAGCGGAGGGGGGCGCGATGGTGGCCGGGGTCGAAAGCGGAGGGGAGGCGCGATGATGGAGACGAGTACCGCGGCGGTGGTGATGGGAGGCTCGCCGATCTAAGGCGTTTGACGAGCAGAGAAGATCAGGCGAGGTCGCGGCGAGGCGTTTGGCGAGAAGATCTAAGTGCAGGCGTTTGGCGAGTAGAGAAGATCTAAGGTCAAGCGAGGTCAGGCGAGGGCGTCCTACAGCGGTGGCGTTGGCGAGCAATGAAGAGGTGACGGCGAGGCGTCCTGCAGCGGTGGCGAGCAACTTCCCTTCTTCCCCAAATCTTTTCTTCTTTCCTAAACGCTCACTGTATCAAAATCCATGCTTTTTTTCTCTGTTGTTTTGGGAGCAATTTTGTTAAGGTTGGTGTAGTTGATTTTTCTGTGTTGTTATGATATTTGGTTCTATGTTCTGAGATTTGGTTCTCTAAAAGGGGAAAAAATTCAATAACTCTTTTTGCTATTCTGATATTTGGTTTTGTGTATCTCTTCTGATATTTGGATCTGTGAAATGGAAAAAAAATTCAATAACTTTGCTTGTCTGGACTGTGTAACGGAGAGGTAGAAGTGGATTGTTTTGAAAAAAAAATAAGCAATTGCCTCGGTTATTTTAGAACCGAGGCATCATCCTGTATCTTTTCAACCCGGTTCAGAATCGATGCATAAAGCCACTCTCTTTTACACCGTCCGAATATGACTCGGTTGTAGAACCGAATCCTATTAAGTCATTTAACCGAAGCCATTGCTTTATCCTATACTAGTGATCACATCTTTCTCGAAATTAGTGGTACTTGTAGCTTGATCACTTATCCTTTGCTATATGCATTATCCTTCGCACATAACTACATTTAATTAAGCTCACTTCTATTTGAATTTCGGTGTGTAGCTTATGTTTTTCCATATGGATATTTGAACAAGTTGCCAACAAATTGGTCCTTCCAGATCTACATAATAAATAGCATAAAACATGCACAAGTTTCATAATAAATTCCCCTCCTATCCTCACTTCATCCTTATTTCATTTGCTATATCTCACCTAAAATTCATTATTATTATTAGCAATCACAAGCATCAAGTTAAAATTAGAACCACTTCCATTATACTTACATATATCCATCCATTTATCATCCACATTGCTCACCCCTTTCACAATAATCCATTCCAATATTTTAAATATAGCCTATTGATTAAGAATCATGCCACTGTTGTTCCTACACTTTACATATGTTATTGTTAGAATGGCGTATCATTGATATGATACATTGTAATGATCATAAATCAAAGTACAAGAAAATCATATTTGGAATTTTACACTCCATATCCATGCTCACACTCTCATTTTAGTTGTAAAGAAAATGTCTTCAACATTCACCTTCACATACCCTAAATAGTCTTTTCACAATTATTGAAAATAAGAAATGATCCAATGAATCAACTTGTCTAAGTGCATTTGTTGGTTTAAAATCCTGAGTTGGACTTCCATTAACCATAATTGAAATCATGGATGATTTTTCTCTTCTCTTTATCCACTAATCTATTAACCGCAAAAACTTAATCTATCCAACATATAGCTAATTCATGAACAATACCATTATGAGACATTTTTGAAGAATTCTTGATTCACAAATTTACTCATTAGACCTAATTAATTTTTTTTTCAAATTGATTTTGGACTAGAGATGAAAAAAATTAACAAAAATTTATAACCTCGTATATACTTTTCATAAGGCATGAGCATGTGACACAAATACTATCGTTAATAAAAATAACACTATTTTGCTCCAAAAATAAATTCTAAAACAAGATCCTTGAATATTTAGTGGATAATCAAACGAAAAATTACTTTTTTCTTATCATGTATGGAATAAGATGAACGGTCAATTTTGCTTAAATAGTTGACAAATATCACATTAAAATACTCAACAAGCTTTGTAGTGGACAAATGAGAGATTAGATGTTTTATAAGGTTGAAAGGAGATACTTAAGTCTTTTATGGTAAAATCATATTTGAGAATTTGTCCATGTTTCTTATGACATTTGTTGTTTTTTAATCTTGGATTCCAATACATACAACCTACTCTTTGCAATAAAAATCTTGTTATGACATTTGTTGTTTTCACTAGTACAATAACAAGAAAAGGCACCGGTTATTTTTTATTATTGACATCGATTTTACAACCGAGGCATATGTGGCCGAGGTAAAAAGAACAGATTTTATGCCTCGGGTCATAGACTGACATAAAAAGCAGACATAAATATGCCTCGATTCTTAAATAACCGAGGCAGTATCTTATTTTTTTTTTCAAATGCAACCTGTTTACAGTAGACAACCAGAAATTATTTCAGCAACCAGAAATTGTTTCAGCAATCAGAAATTGTTTGAGCAACCAGAAATTGTTTCAGCAATAAGAAGCAACAAGAAACTATTTCAGCAATAACAAACGGAGTGGTGCAAGTCAATTTTTTTCACACAACCGGAAAATCCCAATCCCAATCCCAATCCGAGATCAAAACAGACCTAACATTTTACAATTTCAGAAACCATAAGTGCTTGTGATTGTGAGTCTTCACTGGCCTGGCCTCAAAAGCAGAAGAACAAGAGTAGATGAACACCTTCTGCAACGAACCAGGAAGCTCCCTTAGGGTTTCCCATCACACAGGGCTGCGACGGCTGGAGGAAGATTGACAGTCTAGGGCGTCGGCGACAACGAAGGGGAAGAATGGTGGAGGCAGCAACGACGGAGGGCTTGCAAATCTGGAGCGGCTTGGCGACGGCGATCTAGAGCGGTGGATCGAGAGCGGCGGAGGCAGGCAGCAACGACGGAGCGCTCGCCGATCTGGAGCGGCTTGACGATGGCGATTTGGAGTGGTGGATCTAGAGAGGGGGAGGCAGCGGAGGCAGCGGCGGCGGAGGCAGCAACAACGGAGGGCTCACCGAGCTGGAGCGGCTTGGCGATGGCGATCTGGAGCGATGGATCTAGAGCGACGGAGGCAGCAGCGGCAGAGGCAATGGCGGAGGACGTACAGCGGCGGAGGCAGCGGTAGAGGCAACGGCGGAGGATGTACAATGGCAAAGGCACGAGGGGAGTGAGAGCAGAGGGGAGTGAGCACGAAGAAGAGAAGAAGAATGGGAGACCACGGACAGAGAGAAGAAGTGAAAATGAAGAGTTAATGTGAGAACTGAGTTAGGTGAGAGGAGTTGTATGCCTCGGTTTTACGTAGAACCGAGTTAGTAGCATGCTTTAGGCACCGGTTATGGAACAACCGAAGCATATATTTAAGTTATTATTACGACTCTGCCACTGCACTATTATACGCTTCGGGTTCGCTTAAACTGAAGCGTATATTGCGCTTTCTAATCCCATTATTTTACTGGTGTTTTTATCCTTGGATTCCAATACATACAACCTAATTTACTCTTTTGCAATAAAAATCGTCTTTGTCGTGACAATATTCTATTATACACAATAAGAAGAGAAAAATTTGTTCAACAATTTAAATCTTTTGTTAGCTTCTTTTAGATATAAAAATATTGATCAATTATGTAAAACATCTTTTATACATGGTTCTAAATTTAAATCTTGAATTCGCATATGGATACATTATTATTATTTGTAATTATAAGAAGTTGTTTTTATTTTTTAATCTTTTTGACATACAAATTGAAGAGTTTAGAAAAATCATTTTATCAATTACTTCTAAATTAAGAATACAAACCCCTAAGATAAAGGACAATATTATTAAATGTACTCTTACCTTTTATAGTTAGAATAACATATACAATACAAAAGATTTAATCATTGATTCAATATTTGTTTTCATATATGTAATTAGTCTTTAAAAGCTTATATATTAACAAACAAAGATAATAAAAATTTAGAGTTTAAAATTTAGGGTTTAATATTTTTTATTTGTAAAATAGTATATCAGGAAGTGTATTAACGAGTCTCCTCTTACTAATTAATATACATAGATTCTCAAAATGGAATTTTGGGGACTGAACAAGTCTAGAAAAAAAAATTCAAATTTGTCTTCATGAGCTCAATTAATTTCAAACAATATACTAAGAGTTAGATGTATGACAAGTTATTAATACCAAAGCTTTTACATAGTCAAGAAAATATTTTAACATTTTGTGTACAATTCGCTAAGTTGAATTCTATCTGTGATAGATTTGCACACGCTTTCAATTATCAAAGAGTTCAATAGTCAAAAACAAACGTGCTTCACACATCCCATGTATAAGAATATCATATTACATTTAATTAAGAAAAAGCACGTAGTTTTGTTCCGATAATACCTTTCTGACCACGTTTTTGTTCTACTATTCATCATTTGCAGTCAGAGAAAACTATTGGATAGATGCAGATGGCTACACTAACTGCCACGAGTTTTGACCAAGAACTTTTCGACATAAAAGAAGAAAGTTTAGTAAAGTACAAAAATAGTAACCTAGTTGGTTAAGTAGTTAATAGAAAAAAGAAGTGTCTGCTATAAGTAAACTAGAAAGTGTATGCTATTTTCAAAACCTGTTTGTTTGTTCTGAGTAATATTTTTTCAATTTTTTCCAATAGGGGGCTTTTTGTTTTTTGTTTTTTGTTTTGGAAGAGGGTTTAAAGCGTCTCTTTGATTTAATCATGGATAACATGTGGTAGAAAAAAAACACACATTAACATATTTTTCGTAACCTTAATTTAATGTCCTCTGAAATCAGTTAATAATTAAGATAAAATATATTTACTTTTATAAAAAATTATTATTCAATTGAGACAGATAAAAAAAATAAGAATCAAAATGAAATTTTCATTCAAAAATTAAATTAGGATCAAGGATTTAAAACATAAGTAAACTAGAAAGTGCATGCTATTTTCAAAACCTGTTTGTTTGTTCTGAGTAATATTTTACTGGTTTATATACCAGAAACCGCGTTGTTCTTCGTACTATCGAGAAAAGACTGACTTGACCTCACATTCTCGATCAAATTAAAAAATTCTTATATTCCTGAATCTAGCAATTAGCACATGACAAATTGAAACCCTAGAAACGAAATAATAATAATAAACATTAGTTGAAGGGGAATCCCACGCTGAATTATTCTTCTCTAGCTGTTTTCATGTACTGACAAAACGACTGTATCATATTAATATCATATCCAACTTAAGGTCTATTCGCAATCTAGCTTCTATTAAGCTCGTCACTGCTTCTGACGTACGTTGCCAGTTGCGAGATTATAAATACTTGGTGGGGTTTCTGAATTTTTTAGTTAGAATTCGAGATTATAAATATTTACATTTCGATAATTGTTCTCCTACGTTTTTTTCTTTTAATTTCATTGCGCAAATTAGATTACAGGGAAAAAAAGAGTGAAAAGGCTTATTTTATTATTGGAAAGAGATTTGGAAGTGAAAGAAAATGGAGAAATTTTTTGTAAAAGTTTGTGAGGAATTTATAATTATAATAGTTTAAAGAAAATTATAAAATGATATAATTTTAAAATGCTTAAATTGTTCATACTACTTTAAATTAATTTTAATTAATTATTAAATTATAATTTTATCATTGATATTCGTAGCACTATTATTTATTATTATACTAATTTTTCAAATTTAATATTTCAGAAGATAAATTAAAATTGTTTTACATTAATTAAGTTAAAAATTACAAAATTAATTGCTTGAATTAAAAAAAATATCAAATTTATAATTTTATGTCTACATGTATAATAACAAACAAGGGTGAGAAGAATAAAGACACTTTCTTTCTCTTCATTTTATCTGTTCATGGAGAGTTAGTATCCCAGCAACCCTTGTTTTTCCCATACTTCTTCAAAAATCAGCGCATACAAACACCCACTATCCATGCCCTTCAACATTTGTAAAAGGTAAATAAGTGATGTATCAATTTATTTTAGTATCAGGTTTTCAAACTTTATAAATAAAAAAATATATAATTAAAGAATATGACACTAAAATAACTAGCCAAATTAAAAACATAGCAGGTATATATATTATGCTATTATGGATCATCATTGTGTCTTAGTTAAAGAAATAACACACATGTGCAATATAGCTTAGTTGGAATGAGAAGATTGTAACTAGACAATATTTATGTATATTTTAGGAAGAATATTCTTTGTTTGTGTTGTTATTGAAAATGAATTTTGAAGAGTGAATTTGAGATAAAAAAGATGTGAAAGTGAGATTGTTTGTATTAAGAAAAAGATGATAAGAAATGAAAAAGAATAAGAGAAAAGTTTGTAAAAATTAGTTATTGATGTGATGAGTTTAATAGATTAAAAATATATTTTAATTAATAAAATTAATTGATTAAATTTTATCTAAGATCATAAAGTAATTTGAAATAAAATATAATAAATATAAATTATATTAAAATGTATTGTTAGTTATTATTTAATAAAAGTAATATTTGTAAATGAAATAAATTGTGGATAATTGTTTTAAATAAAATAAAGAAATAATTTTGATTGATTAAATGATTTTAAATTCAGATCGGATTGTTAGAGTAATAAACTAAAAATCTACATGGTTACCTTAAGACAATTAATATATTTTTGTAATTAATAGAAAAAGTGGTCATTTTAAGTCTGATGAGGATGACAAATCCATTTCTTCACAAATAAGCGTCTTTCAAGTAGAGTAACAGCACAAGATAAGGCATACATACATAAATAAATATATATACATAAATAAATATATATATATATATATATATATATATATATATATATATATATATATATATATATATATATATATATATATACATGTGTGTGTATGCATAAAATCACAATATGAAATAAATGCATATGTATTCAATGAGGCTCAATTCAATAACCCAACAATTTTAATTACTCGTAAACCCTCATCACTATAGAGAGAGAGAGAGAGAGAGAGAGAGAGAAAGAATTTAAATGTTCTGTTATACTAATTTACTTTTTTTTTTATTTACAAAAAAAATATAAATTAAGACAATTATATGGATGGTTGGTTATTTGCAGAAGAATAAGAAAGTCTTTCAGGGTTTCAAGATAATTGCAATTGAAAATATCATTTCTATTTATTATGATTCTTTTCTATAAGACATATAAGTTTGTATCTCCTTTTTTAATAATTATTTTGTTAGCTTTTTCTAAAATGGGAAAGTTAGTAATAAAGACAAATTATTAGCTTTAATATCATAATCTTTGTAGAGAACGGACTGGAGAATAAAGATTCAATTATATTAGTATGATAATTCTTTTAACTTAAAATTTTAAGATTATACGTGTCCGCCTTTTCTTTATATATCACCTAATTCTTTTAATACAAAATTTTCAACTTATATTTAAATTTCCAACCCTTACAAAAACAAAACTAAAAGGAGACATAATATAAACCGATCACATACATTTAAATTTAAATAAATTTATATCATGGATGGATACGTGAGACTAGATATTAAAAGTGAGACTAGATATTAAAAATAATTTGACAGTGACTTGATAAGGAATAAAATAATATATTTAATAAATAACAAATTTTGTTAGAATAAACTCTAAATAATAGTTTTGATATTAAGTTAAAAAAAAAATTAAGTTTGCATTTATTTATATACTTTAAACTAGTCTTATTAAACTGGGCTTATAATACTAGTTGACTAGAAACTTCAACAAATACATCTTATTAAATTTCAAGAACATTTTCAACCCGCAAACTCACCACAGTTTCATTATTATTTTTTAATAATATTTCATACTTATCACATCAACCTTTTAATAATCTAACTACTAACAAATTCATTAATGTTGAAAATTTAAGTGAATATAATTGTCATAGTGTATAGATAAAAAAGCTAAACATTTAACGAAGGGAACAAAACTCATAAAGTATTATCTTAAAATATTCATTCAAGATGGTAAAAATCTTTTATGTAGATTGAGTTTGTATCTTGTTAGTGTTTTGTCTCTTCAGTAAATCTCTTTTACGCTGTGTTCTTTTGGACTGATTGTACTGTTTAAGTGAATAAGCGAGGATTGATTTAGAAACTGAGCGTTGTTCTTTTGGGTCGATTTGCGAGGATTTGGTCGGATGTAAAAGCGTTGATTTGCGAGATTGCACTGTTGAACCCATCTCGCCTTAGGTGCGCGGATTTGCGATAAAATGGTTTCAAAAGACTGATATGCCCTCACAGAATTTCTGAATACCTGTTAGAAACGATATTCGATTATCATTTTCTATAACCGATTACAAACATATGAAATCGTAATAAAAATAAAGGCATGCACTGTGCTTTCACGTGAAGCAAGAATGTTGTTGACGACGATGAGGAAGATGGTTGTTGATGATGATGAGCGACGGGATGCAGCTGACAAATGTGGAAGCAGTGAATGAAGAACTGTGGTTGTTCACGGCAGTGTATTCGAAAAGAAGATAACATGTAGACCACCGGTTCGTCGTTTGGGCAGGAAAAGCAGGCGCAGGGTATAGAGTTGGAGGTTCTGGAACGGTGAGGCGTATTCGGTTACAGCTAGGCGTAACCGGTTACAGCTTGATGAAGAAGTTGCCCTTAAGGCGTATTCGGTTACAGGGTCCCGTAACCGGTTACAGCTTACGGGAAGTGAACATGTGGAGTCCAGCGAGGCAATCGTAGATTTGGAAGTATTTACGAAAGTAGAAGAGAAACTGCGAAAGCAAAAGCAGTGAGAAGAAGAAGAAGAAGATGAAGATGATGATGATGATGAAGGTTTGGATGTTGGTTTTGGTGTTGGGCATCAGTGCGATTGAGTTTGCTAATGGACACGATGTACAACCATGCCTCGCGCCGCTATCTCCATGCATTAAATTTTTGAACTCCACTAACCCACCCCAAACTTGCTGCAATCCAATCAAAGAAATGAACGCAACCCAGAATTCTTGTTTCTGTCAACTTGCATTAACTTCTGGAGCACTTGAAGCTTTGGGTACCATTATCCCTCACGTTCTTCAACTTATTTTTCTTCGTCAAAATTTCAGCATCTTTCTCTTCAGCTCTGCCTCCGTCGTTGCTGTCGCCTTTTGGTAAGAATTATTATCTCTTTTTTTTTCTTATTCGTCACGATAATTTTTTTGCTATTAAATATTTTTTTCATGATCAATTTATTTTCGTTTATTCATTATTTATTTTTGTTTATTCATTATTCATAAAATTACAGAGCCTTATCAAGTTATATATATATATATATATATATATATATATATATATATATATATATATATATCTTTGATAAAAAAAAGTATGTGTAGAAGAGATATTGTCATGTAAACATTAGTAATTGAAACAAATAATAACCCAAAATTATCTAATAAATTAACGTCTTTAAAAAATATTTGAGTATAATAAATTAAATAATTTGTTTGTGAGTGTAAGAGAAGAGAAATGATCATGTATCTAAAAAATGATCATATATCTTAACAAAATAGTTTATTTGTGTGATGATATAAAATCTTTTTCTTTTTATAAACATTTTTATAATTAAATATAAAATTTATAAATAACATTTTATATTACTTTTATAACTAGGGGCATTTTGGTAATCTTTAATTTCTACTTATTAAACTAATTTTTAAAATCTATCACATCAATCAAATCTTACACTAATTCTCACAAACTTTACTTCCAAATCCACTCAAAAAAACAACTAAAAAATTACTTCAAATCCATTCAAATCATCTCCCCCAAATACCCACAAAAGAACACACCCTTAAAGACTCATCGATGATATCAAAACTGATGATTCATCTTGATGATTGACTTAGATAAATACAATATAAACGAAAAATCTATATATAAAAATTTATTGTATCAAAAGTTTTACTAAAAGAAATTTCTTGTTTTGCATTATAGAGATAAAACAACATTATAGAAAGTGTATAAATATGGGAGGAGGTACCATAAGTTAAATTTTTTTAATTAAACTCCACAACATTATTGAAATAGAAATATTTTAATATTATATATATATATATATATATATATATATATATATATATATATATATATATATATATATATATATATATATATATATATATATATATATATGGGTTTGCTAATATACGTAAGCTCTTTTTTCAGTTGGTACATTTTAGCAAAGTATATAGAGTTTTAGTAGACAAAAATACCCTCATATATTATGGATTCTAAGTTTTAAGGTCAATGGTATTTGAATAATTTTCATTTTGAAAACTAAAAAAAAAAACAAGAAACCCCCAAACCCCTACTCACCCTTCTCTCATCCATCATTCCTCTCAACCCTTTCTCTTTCATCTCTCTAACTCTAACCTTCTCTTTATCATCCCTACAGTAGTCCCAACTAAAAAAAATCAGAAACACTCATCTAACCTTAATCGACCTTCCTCACTTATCCAATTTATTTCTCTCTCATCTTCATCCTCTCTCTCTCACCCACACACAGTAACTCGGGATACCACAATTTGTTGCTCTTACTTTATTCGTTTGTTTGTTTTCCACTTTAATAACAAAATAATTGATGATTTTGATGTTGATTTTTTATTGGAGGATTGTGTTATATCTTTTCCCTTCATAATAACCCAAAAATATATATACATATGTAGACACTTTTGAGTCATAATATATGCATTTACATTTTTGAGAGAGGATTCAATTAGTTCTTGGATTAGAATTCTTATTCTTATAAAAGATTAACATCTTTGTGTGAATCTTCACTTGACTTATCAATCTGCTAGATTATGGGGTCCCCAATTTTGTCTTATTTTGCATTCTTCTCTGATTTATTTTATGGTGCCCTTGTGGATTCAAATTTAGAAAAGATCATACACTAGTATAGAAAAGACTTTAGGGGTCTGTTATTTTTGGGCTTTTTACGTCTGATCCCGACCTGATGTCTATTCAGGTGACGTTGATGGGACGTCGGACCCTAGTTAGACGTTTATATAGATATCTGACTTGTACAGATCGGACGTCTATATAGACATCTGACCTGTACAAGTCAGACGTCTATATAAACGTCTGACTTGAACAGATCAGACGTCTAAAACATCGCTGTATTTGATTGGATCTTTCTCCGCTTGAGGCCTCTCGGGTTTCTCCTAGCTCATGGTGATTCGTGTTTACAACTTTATATTTTAGATGAAGAGAATGGATTATACGTTTTTTTTGTATTGGGTGGTTTTAAAAACATAGTGAATGGAATTGGAGGAGTGCAAAACACAAGCAATCGCCGCCCAAGGACACGAGCAAAACTACACCAAAATCCAACGAAAACACATTTTAATCGGTTCAAATGAAAGATAATTCATCAAAGAGTAATGTAATCGAAGTAAAATTAATTTAAAATGGTGTAAAAGTGAGAAAACGAACTTGAAAAACGTAGCCCGTGGAGAGAAAACGCGAGGAAGATAATGAACAGTGAGTGCACGTAACGGCTACCTCGCATTCGCTGTGTTTTAATACAGACATTTAGAAGTCGGTTCCCCCCATAACAGACGTCTAAATGGCTTTAGAAGTCGGAGTAGCGGAATCATACGTCTAAATGGAGTCCAAAAATGACTTTCTAAATTTCTGGGCTTAGTATTTAGAAGTCGGTTCCCCCCATAACAGACGTCTAAATGACTTTAGAAGTTTAAGTGGCGAGATCAGACGTCTAAATGCAGTCAAAAAGTGATTTTTTAAATTTTTTGGCTGAGTATTTAGAAGTCAGTTCCCCCCACAACAAACATTTAAATGACTTTAGAAGTCAGAGTGAGGGGATCAGACGTCTAAATGGAGTCAAAAAGTGACTTTTTAAATTTTTGGGCTTAGTATTTAGAAGTCAGTTCCCCCACAATAGAGGTCTAAATGGTTTTAGAAGTCGTAGTGGCAAGATTAGACGTCTAAATAGAGTCAAAAAGTGACTTTTTAAATTTTTAGGCTAAGTATTTAAAAGTCGGTTCCTCTCACAACAGACGTCTAAATGACTTTAGAAGTTGGAGCGGCGGGATCAGACGTCTAAATAAATTCAAAAATTGACTTTTTAAATTTTTGGACTGAGTATTTAGAAGTTGGTTCCCCCCATAACACACATCTAAAGAGCTTTAGAAGTCAGAGTGACGGGATTAGACGTATAAATGGAGTCAAAAAGTGACTTTTTAAATTTTTGGGCTGAGTATTTAGAAGTCGGTTCCTGTCACAACAGACATCTAAATGACTTTAGAAGTCCGTTCCCCCATAACAGACGTCTAAATAGAATAAAAAATTAATTTGTTTTAACTTTTTCGTTTAGTTTTAGCGTCCATTCGAGGGAGCCAACGTATATGAGTATTTAGAAGTCGTGCCCCCCATAGCCGACGTCTAAATAGTTGTTTTGTTTACAGAAAATGTCGTCGATCATTTTTTACATTGGATATTTGAGGATCGGACGTCTAAAGTTTGACGTTCAAGGCCTTTTCTGCACTAGTGATACTCTTTCGTGGAGAGGATCGCATCATATGGTATCTAGAGCAAGGTTTTGGTTTGAATATCCTCTTTTATCTTATTTTTCTGTCATATTAAAAAAAAAATCCAAAATCCAATTCTCCTGAGTTTTTAATTTTTGTATTTTTTTCTTCTTCTTTTAATATGCAAATTTCTACATTTGATTTGTGAAAATTATTTGCTTTTCTTTTTGTGTGTTTTAGTTAATTGTAGTCTCAATTAAATGCTTACCTTGATCTTGCATGAGTTTTGGTGTTTGAAGCACAATCTTTGTTTGTGTGTGAAACTGCCAAATTAATATATATATATATATATATATATATATATATATATATATCTATATATATATATATATATATATATGAGTCCAAGTCAAAAAGAAACATATATATATATATATATATATATATATATATATATATTAAAGGCTTAATAGCTTATTTTGTCTCTAGTTTTGCTCAAATTTGTCAATTACGTCCAACCTTTGAAAAAAGTGTCAAATGCATCCTCACTTTGTAAATTTTGCATCAACGAAGTCCCTTCCGTTAAATACAAACAAACGGAGTTAAGGGATTGATGATATGGTAGAAGACGTGTTATTTTGTAGGTATATTTATGCTACCGTGTTAGTGAATGGGTGTAGAGATGGAATTTAGGGGTGCGCTTGGTATTTTCTAGGTCAGGCACAAACCCTCTTTTCTCTAGGGTTTCTTTTTTTCTTTTTCAGAAACGAAGGTCTCTTCTCCAGCTTCATTAGCGGCAGGTCTGCCCTCCAACGTTGTTGTGCCTCCCTTTGGCCGGCCAAAACTGTCACAGGCAGCACCGATCGTCACTAGAGACACCGCCAGCCACTACAGGTTAGGGCTCGAATTGGAGCTCCTCTTTCTCACGTTTCACACGGGTCGAGCCATGAAGAGGACGACTTTGATGATTGCTACGTTTGGGGTTTTCTTATTCTTGTGATTTAATTTTGTAATTTGGGGGTTTAATAGGTGGTTTCTAATTTGTGAAATTTCTCGGTCAAGTGTTTTGTTCTTGTGTTTTTGGTCATTTTAGGGTTTCTGATCTTGTTTTGTTTTTGCGATTAGCGATGATGGAGTTTTGGTTTTCGATTTGAACTGGTTCATTGTTTGGTGTTTCTTTATTTTTGTTCGGTTTGAATGTGCATGTGATAATTATATGAGGATTTTGGAGATTTTCTAAGGTATGAGTGAAGGTTGTGATACTGGGTGATGAATCTGAGTGTTACTGGGAGTGATGAATAAGGTTGATGAATCTGTTTGTGATGATGTTGCTGAGAGCAAGAATGAGTACTTTTTTTGGCATAGTGAAAAAAAACGAAATGATGGAAGAATCAAGACCGTGGTGTGTGAACGGTGAATTACTTTCCACGTTAACCTCTAATTCACTAACACATCAGCACAAATACATCTACAAAATATCACGTAATACTGTTTTCTGCCACATCATCAATCTCTTAACTCCATTTGTTTTTATTTAACGGAAGAGACTTTGTTGATGCAAAATTTACAAAATAAGGACGCATATGACACGATTTTCAAAGGATGGACCTAGTTGACAAATTTGAGCAAAACTAGAGACAAAATAAGCTATTAAGCCTATATTAAAAAAACAGTAAGGATCCAAGAGTAAAAAATATTGTAGAGTTCAACACAAATGACCATGTTTCACTATTGTTATGAATGTTAATCTATTAAATTATATATATTCAGTCTTTTTTTTCTCATTCTCCCATTTAACTCTTTTTGGTAGTACCAAAATTTTCTAATTTTATTATTTAGGGTCTTTAAAAATTCCTTAAAGTTTTGTCAAAAATTTTCTATTCTCTTTGACCTATTAAGTTAAGACTTAGATCTCGTAACGTTTTTCACATTGTTTGTTCAGTTTTTGGTTATGCTATTGGAGTTTTCTACCAAGAACTAAAGGGAATTTGAGTGAAAAAAGGCAACAGAGTACTAAAAAAAAGAAAAAAAAAACCTATGACTGAGACACTTAGAGGTGAGGTCCTATATATATTATTATTATTATTAACATTTTCTTGTGGGACATGGCTTCTTCCCAAAATAGTGATCCTCAATCACCCAAGACTGTGAATATTATGGTTACACTTGAGAAGTTGAACTTACAAATGACTTAAATGCAACAACACACTCAACTATAGTTTAAAGACTTCAAAAGTCTAATGAAGATGTGAGGTTGAGATTGTAGGGATTAGAGAGAAAGAGAATGTGACACGATGATTCAGACCATTATTCTCATAATGATGAAGAAGAGCATGTTTTTAGACCACGGAGGGGCCAAAGATAGGAGGAGTTTGAGAACTACACGCTTGGAAAGGATAATAATGAAGAGGAGCATGGTTTTAGAACAAGGCAAGGTCAAAGATGAGATGAATTTGGAAACCACACGCCTAGGAGAGATAAGATGTGGAGGAAGATTGTTATCCATAAATTTAATGGAGCTAATGGCTTAGAAGCCTACTTCGCATGGGAACATATTTAAAAGCTATGTGAAAATTTTATATCATCTACAAGCATCTATTGTTGAGAGGTATAATGTTGAGAAAACAATTGCGTTTTATATAGAGTATATGTTTGAAGCAGAGGCTGTTGGTATTGATATCTCCTACATGTGTAAGTTGTATGTTAGAAAGATTAGTCCTTGTCTAGTTGTCAATGGCATATTGTATTCAAGGGGGTCAACCATGCTCATTACGCATCCAGATCATTTGGCTGGAATGGTAATTAGTTGGAGTGGTAGTTGACGATATTAGATATGCCACAACTTCGGTTCCAATGGCTACAGAAGACATGAAATTAGTGGGAGAGGCTCTTGGAACATTCATCTTATGGCCTAAACAATTAGTTAAGTTATTTCAACAAAGAAAGAATTATATTTTTTTTTATTAGAGTGATACACTTCCTAAATAAACACAAACTTCATATTTAACTTTGTTTTTATCTTCTAAAAGTCCATAGTAGATAAAAGTCCCCAATTGCATGTGATTTTAGCCATAAGCCTCTATGAGCCCTAATCCAAACAAAATGTTAGTTTGATTCATGAGTTGGCCAGGGTTTCAGCAAATCTATCCACATGAACAATGTCTACGAAATCATGCAAGAGAATCACATGCTAAACATTATAATTATTCAACTATGAATGTTATGAGTACACTTTATGTTATATTGTTAATATTTTTTTTTATGAAATCAATCATTGTCACTAAACTTCAATGCAAGTATATAAACGAACTTATAGCCCCCATGAAATCCTCACTTTTTATAACTAATATACATTTCGTACTTCAATGTATATAAACTTCAATGCACGTATATATTGTTAATAAACCATTAAGATTTGACATGATTGAATAAACTATGACTAAATAGGTCAAATACTTCTTTCAGCATAAAAATTAGTTAATATGTATGTTTTATTTTGTTGTTTATTTTGTATTAATGTTTTCTTTATGATTGAGGACAAAGTTATTACAGTCTAAGTTTAAAATTGGGATTGTATTATGTTATTTTAAATATAAGAGGTTTGAGTTTCAATTGTAAATAAAATTTAAAAAATAAAAAACAACACATAATAAATCGGTTATAACATTAACCAATGTAATACATTACATATTAGATGGTTAATGTCATAACCGATCTAATATTTGTTGACTCATTTTAAAAATTTATGAAAAAATTAGATCTATTATTATCATAACCGATTAAATAGTCATTTTTAAAAATATTGTTTAAACCTTTTCAACAAAAAAGTATATCTATTACATCGATTTATCGATGACCGATATAATAGTTAAATACATTACATCGATATCGATTATATCTAAGACATATTATATTTGGTTATAGAATCAATTTAATATATACTTTATAACCGATTTAACATATTATTTTGTTTTAATCAATATCTTTAACACACTCCTAGAAAAGAATTAAATACGGTTTTTCCTGTGCGGTGAATAGGATGATTATTTCCTGTGCGGTCAACCAATTAATTTTTTCTTACCATACATGTGGTAGAACTTATAGAGGACGGGGTAACCTCGTCCCCAAATTTAATGTTAGATTCATTATTTTTGAAACTTTTTTTCTATGTTACACTTAGATTAAATATATTATTTTAATCTCCTAAAGACATTTATTAAAATTCTTCGTTCAATATATTCAGGTATTAAATTTTTCTCAGCTTAGTAATATCAAATAATCATGTTGCTGAATTTTAAAACATAGGAAAATATGATTTTATTTACGTTTACTAATCTTAGAGTAGATTGCCTATTTTCTAGCCTAAAGGTTTTCTCCTGCTACTTTTAATAAAATTAATTTAATGAAATAATGTAAAAATACTTCTAGAAATGCATTTATTAAAAGCTTAATATACAGTTTACCAAATATTACTTAAACTGAATTTCTAAGAATTATCCTTGAGTATTAATTTGGCCTGAATAAGATATTGCAAAGGAAACTACCATCAAAGAAGAAGAAAATATTCGTTTTAATACTTTCACCGAATTTACCACATCGTGCTTCCAGAAAAAAAAAATAAAGTAATGATACTATAATTGAAAAACAGAAAAAGAAGCTTTCCAGAAGAAAAACCAAAAGTAGCTTTAGTGAAGTCATTATGATTAATGACAAAAAATTCGTTGGTTGATAGTAGTTAAAATTATTTTTATTACCTTTTCATACATTTTTTCAGCGCAAACAATTCTCTCTTAAAAAATATATGATTTCCAATTTCTAAAATAATATTTATTTTCTACATATTATAGTTTTCCTTTGATAAAATAAAGAAAACAGAAAACGCTGTAATTTCTTGAAGGCGTAATTGAATAACACAGGGAAGACTGTTACTTTCGTTGAAGTTCTCTGAATATATTATTTAGGTGCGGGGAAACAGCATCTACAAGAGTTGACCGTAATTATTAGATGCGTTTATGTTGTGGATTTTGGTCACGTGTGAAAATGCAAAAGCGGACACAAATTTCGTGTTACGTTCGTGGAAGATACTAAGTAGCAGTTAACATATGCTGTCGCAATCAACATATTTTAGTGCCATAAGTGTGAAAGCGCAGAGAAACACTTTCTTTGACTAGTAAGTACGAGGCATGATCACGTGAACGGCTACCAGCTGAGCGAGACCCTTATTCGGAAGTCACATGTATTTCTTAATTATGGGGATTTTCGTTATAATTGAACATGATACACGTTTTGGAATGTGAACGCGCGCATAGTATAAATAAGTGACTGGTCAGACACAAACCATTCTTGCACACACTTGTTTTCCAACATAGCCAAAATTTCCTCTTCCATTGAAACGTAAAACACTAACTCACAAAGATGGTGAGAACCCCATCTTGTGACAAAAGTGGACTGAGAAAGGGTACTTGGACTCCTGAGGAAGATAGAAAATTAATTGCTTATGTTACTAGATATGGTTCCTGGAATTGGCGCCAACTTCCCAGGTTTGCAGGTACATATTTCAACGCTTTGTGAAAAATAAATAAGCCAATAAATTTTAGTGAGGATTTATAGTAAAAATATTATTCATTACCTTTCGCATTGATTTTTAGGTCTGGCAAGATGTGGGAAAAGTTGTAGATTGAGATGGATGAATTATCTGAGGCCTAACGTCAAAAGAGGGAACTTCACTCCACAGGAAGAAGATTGCATCATAAGAATGCACAAAAAACTTGGTAACAGGTATATATCATTACTTCCTTATACAATGAAATCTACCCTCTATATAAAAACATCAACCAATAAAAATGGTGTTTAAACACTGGAATGTTAGTCTTATGATTCCATTGTTCGCAGGTGGTCGGCTATTGCGGCTGAGTTACCAGGAAGAACAGATAACGAAATAAAAAACCATTGGCACACTACTCTGAAGAAAAGGTCTGAACAAAATACAGTAACAAATGAAGAAGCTAGAGCCTTCAAATCAAAGAATAAAGAATCCAACCCAAATGGTTTTACTGTTACTCTTCCATCCAATTCCGGGACTTCTGATAATGCATCAGCCTCGGTCTCACCACTCTCATCCTCCAGCAGCGTGTTTTCCTCCACAGCTTCAGATGATTGCAGTGCTGCCAGCATGAAAAGTTTGGTTTTTGAAGATGATGACTTTGGTTTTCTGGATTCATACATGGAGCCGATGAACGAAAGTTTCTGGAGCGAGCTAAATCTGGATGACATCTCCTACAGTGCAGCATGTGAAATACTGTCAGGAGATACCAGTGGCGCAATTCAAAGCACTGATACTAACGTTCATGATTGTTGTGCAATGTCTCCGCATGGATCAAGCAGCGAAAGCATTGTTGTCGATAATGGCTCTGGCAGTTTTCTCGATGCATATGCAGAGGCAACAGTTGAGAACTTTTGGATGCAGCCATATGTGGCTGACATGTCCCACGTTCCAAGCGAACTTCTTGTCCCTTCCGTTGTAGAATCTGAATATTTTACTCCAATCTATGATGATCTCTGGGGATAAAGTCATTGCTATTAGGTTACGCTCATGGACGAAACCACCAGTTGTTTTTAGAGAAACCATAGTTTTGAGAGTATTATACACAGTTATGAATAACGACATAAGATAACTCTTGTTACTTATTCGAGGTGTGTATTAGTCAGGCTTAACAACACTATATATAAATAAAGTATTTTGAAGTTGTTTGAGTATTTTTTTCCCCTCCTAAATCTAAATATGGTAAATTTCTATTGTTGTGATATTGATAGTTGTTGTTTCTATGATCATAGTAAAGCTCAGACATTTAATGTACCAATAGATCATTTAATGAAATGAAGGAATAGATTTAATGCCAAATCCAAAAATGTTTGCTTAAAAGAACGAGAATAAATCAGTTAAAAAATATATTGATTCTTGTTCATTCATAAGTTAAATTTTGTACCAGTGATTATCATTTATCCAAATTCTTAATGGAATCAAATTAATTAAACAAATCAATCGATGTGATTTTCTTTTAATGTATTATACCTTTTTCTCTAAAGTGAAAATTAAAATAAAAATAATTTTAAATATTAATTTTTTGAATTATCTTGTTTAAAAGAAATTAATTATATAAATATAACGAAGAAGTTTCAGGGTAAAGAATGATGTTTTTAAAGGTTCTCAGTGATATTGAATTGGAATCATATGAAAGTTTCATTTAAATACTAAAATATAACTATTGGGAAAAATCCAAGAAGTGAAGAATTTTGATAAAATATAGTAAAGGAAGTTAGGAGTAAATTGATAAAGTAGAAGGATACTTGTAATTTGTTAATGGAATTTGTCTCATTAAGTGTGTCATTACATTACTACCTCTTTATTGCTTTCATTCTTTAAAGATCCAATTATGGAAATATATAAAGAAAATACAAATAGACTTATTGGAGATTAGAGGGTAGAAAAATTATATGGATTAAGCAAGAAAAAAATGTGCACACCAAAAGAAGAGGGATGAGCAAGGATTAAAGACATTGAATAGTTTAATATAACCTTACTATCAAAATGAAATGGAAAGTGAGAGTGAGAAAATAACGATTAGGGAAAGATATTTTAGAGTCTAAGTATTATCATGGAGAAGCTTAAATGTTAGCAAACACAACATATGAATCTTTATGAGGAGACATGTGTGCAAGGTATGTAGGGAAGAACAAAAGGAGAATTGGTTTAATAGTCTTGTTTTGTAGAACGTTAGATCAAATAATAAGATAAATTTGAGAATAATAAATGGTTTGGTCAAACATTGTTAAAGAACAAATTTTATAAACTATAAAATAATTCAAAGAACAAGGAAAAATAGTTGAAAAGTTAGGGAGGTGGAATAATGATAGGTGGGAATGACATTAGAAATAGATTTGATTGGGAAAGAACACAAGAATAACCATTCCTATAGGAAATAGGACGTGTGACACTCAATCGGAGAATTCAAGATACTTAAGAATGGAGAGATGAAGATGTAAGACTATAACATGGTAAAATTTACATATATACATAGAAATGAAAAATAAATATAGTGGGAAAGATACGAATATGTTCAATTCTTTCTATAGAATAAAGGTTTTACCAACTTAGACAATATTTTGCTTAGAGAGTATTGTTTGATGAGGGTAGAACTAGCTAAAAAGGGTTAGCATTAACTAATATTACATGTCCATTATGTCTTCAAATAAAATTATTTTAAATATAAACTTTCATAAAAAAGTTAATTTTAAAATAAAATTACACACTAAAATATGAATACAAATTAACTAGTGAAAATGCATCTACATATTTCTTTATTTTTTCTTTTATAACAAAAATAATGAAATTATAATTATAGAAATAAATATAAATAATTTTATAATTTTATTATAGATAGTTTTTATTTATTTTTGTAAAAAAAATTATTTATTTAGTAGGTGATTTTTATTTATTTGATTTTAAAAGTAGTTAAATTTTAAAAAAATGATTAAATTTAAAAAATCGGTTAAATTTAAATAAAATGATAACTTGAAAGATAAAAGTAAAAAAAAAAGTGGACACAAAAAAAAATCCCTTTATATATAAGTATTGATAAAAAATAGTTTATAAATTAAATTTTAGTTATTAATTTTAATAAAGTAATTTAATATATAAAATTAATAATTATTTTAATTTATTTAATTAAAAATTTAAAATATTTGTATAATTAAATATATTTTTAATATATATATTAAAAAAAACTAACTGACCCTGGTGAAACTGATCAAAACTTCTAGCTTGTGAATGTAATTTTTTACGGACCAGATTAAAAATAACGGGTCAAATGAGCCGGGCTACCCATTTTCCTATTACTCGTATATAATTCACAATCTATTGTGTTGTTGGTATTATTGTTTTATGTTTTGTTGTCTAGAAAATACGAAATAAAAAAAAATATCCTTGTCTTATTCTTTGTAAATAAAATATTAATGAACAACTATTAATTAAGATTTATCTTAGTCAATCCTTCTAATACGGAGATTCATTGAATCTGCAATGAAACAACTTCGATAATTAATAAGAACGATATGAATAATGAGATGATTATTTGAAGCAACATGCTTACGCTTAATTCTTTTGGTGTATATCACCCTATGTTGTCATGACTAGCTACATAAAATTAATAATTAGTTGTGTGCTTTGTGTTAATTAATTATTTAATACTACTATTGATTACTACAGTTATAGAAACGTGCGTGAACTTTAAACTAATCAAGAATGAAAATTCCGTATAGTAGTATCTATCTACAGGAATATTAGCGAAACACGTAAACGAAATCACGTATGTAATATTATAAGATTTTCATTTAATTAAATTACACTTGCAATAGTAAACTATTTTCTTTAATATTATAAAAAAAAAACTGGGTGCAACCAATTAATTTTATTTTCCTTTTTAACAGAAGAGAAGAGAAAAGGAAAAAAAAAACACCATTTTCTCCGTTCAGTATGTAAAGAGGAAGAGAGACTTTTTTCTACTCTTTAAAAATGTCCTTTTCCCTATTTATACATAAAGTTTTTCAAAAGGGTATAAAATAGCTATAATTAAAAAAAAATACATTTTTTTGTCATATTCTTTCTCTTACTTTTCATGAGTTCATACTGGAAACAGACTACTCTTTTTCCTTTTCGTGCTCAATTGAATTTACCTGAAAATTCTAAAATTTATTAATATTTGTTAGTATATTATTTTCCAACAAAAAATAAACTATGAATATGAATATTGTAAAATTATAGTAAAAAATTATTAGAGAATGAGGTAGAAGGGTAGAAGAGCAAATGAGATATATTTGAGTGTAAAATGATATGAATAAGATGTTTCCAAATAATTTATTTATGCAATAAAAGTATTTGATGAGAAGTAGATTTGAATAATGGGAATGCAATAAAAGTATTTTATTAGTAGATTTGAATAATGAGGAAAGCGAAAAAGAAAAGGTGAATTAAAGTGGTGTGACATGTAGCACGGAGCAGCTTGACTGTGACTTGGAATTCCAAGTCTTTCTTTCTATGTTTGTCCTTCTTCTGGGAAGGAGCAATTCTTTCAAAACAGTGTTCAGTTGTAAGAACAGAACAACAAATGAATAATGTTTGACAATGATGTTTCTCTTTTTGAACACGAGTCCAAGAATTTGGGGATGAAACACGTTTTCGTCGAATTAAAGGTCTCAAGTCAGCTTGTCATTGTGAGAAAAGAAAACCGGTATTCGTGGCATACCCTACTTAACATACTTTTACTTTTTCTTCTTTTTCTCTTTGCCATGTCATTTTTAGCTTTTCTTCTTTTTTTCTTTTCACGATCTTACTTTTAATTATTAATCACATTAATTTATAGTCTATAAATAAGATAATTTTTACTTATTTATAAATGGTTTCTTAACGATAAATTAATTATTATAAATTTATCTTTTAATATAATATTTATATTAATTAGATTTGTTAAATGTATTATATTATTTATTATTAATTATTAGATAATGTACAAATATCTTACGGTATATGAACAAGAATAATTCTTTCCTTATAAACGATTTTGTAATAATAAATTAAATTTAAATTTACCTCTTAATATTTCTTTTAAGACAAATTACTTGACAAATTTTAATAGGTTTATAAACTATTTTACAAAATTGAGTCTTTGAATTTATATTTGTTTCTCAATTTGATTTACTCATCTAATTATGTTCCAACAAAACAATTATATGGGTGAATTATGCAACTTTGCAATAAGTTGAGTAGTAGAATACTTAAAATGAGTGTATTTATACAAGTTGACAAGCTTGTTGAGAAAAATGGGTCCGAAATTAAGGAAAGATGAAGAGCACTAAGAACAGGATTTGATTAATTCTTAATCACTTAATGGATTATGAGTGATATACAAATCATAAGGAAAAGAAGATAAAACTTGCACGAAAGGTATTTGATAGAAAGGCAAGTAAGTTAATGTGGTCTTGCAGAGACAATCTTATTGCAATTGAATACACATTCTACAACTCAAGACATCAAAGGGTCAATATGTAAAGGCAAACTAAACCAGTAAAACAGAAATAATTCCAAAAACATAGACATTTTTCCAGAGACATAGACATTTTACCATTGCATAGTGTAACACTTTAAGTTCCTCAAAAGCAATCAACTTTGCAACATCACCACAAACCTTTTTCAACATAGACAAAATGGTAATAGTTAAATGCAGCACTATTTTATTATTGAAATTCTCTACAGCTTCTACTGATAAATCAAATAAATAGGAAAACTAAAATATAATGACGTTGTATTAAACATCATTAAAGTGTATATCAGTTTCTCGCTGTTATCTTTAAAGAGATTCTTGCGCTTAATATATTCATAAGTCCTCGTTTGTAAATAGGGACAGAAAATCTGCACCAACTTTTTTTTTATTAATTTCTATAGTAGCCTAATTATAGAATATAAATATAAATAGATATGAAAAATAACTGAATATAAATATAAATAAATAAAAAGATAACATAACTGGATATAAATATATCAGTACATAATGGAAGATAAATATAAATAAATAAAAATGACCAAGGAAAGGCAGATATAAAAAAAATAATAGAAGAAAAAAATTAAATATTAAAAATAATAATAATAAATTATAATAAAATGTTCAATGATATTAGAATCATAAAAGATTAAATATGTTTTCTTTTTCTTATAATAAAACTATAATAATTTGGGCCAAGCAAAGGGTCCACCAAGAGAGTTACGAGCCCAATTCATCAACCGGATAGCCACGTCCCAAATATGGTAGTTTCTTCCTGCACCTCCATAATTGTTTTTTCTGCATTTTTATATAAAAGAAATTTTCCATTTTATTCTGTATAATACATATGTCACTACTTTTATTTCTAAATTATATAATATGAAAATTATATTTTATTAAAAAAGTTAAATTATAAAAAATGACTTCTAAATTGTATAATTCAAAAATAAAATGACTCATTATGTAATTTGAAAATTATTTGGTTTTCAAAATAGATAATTCATAAGTCAGAATGGTTTCAGGATCATGTATTTCGGAAAAATAACATTAAAGAATTTTATAATCCAAATATTATTTTTAAGTTCTAAATTACATATTTTGAAAAACTATACACAATATATACATAACATGGGAAATTCATTTATAGGGAAGTACATGAAGAAACTGTCATGGCATATCTATAGATGCTAAGTTTCCTTTTTTACCAACCTACACTTTTATTTAACAAAAATTAAATAGTAATTACCTGTTTGGATTTTGATTTCTGTATAATTTCTACATTTTATTACTCAAATACATTAAATAATGATAAATTTTGTAATTAAAATAATTAATTACTATAGTGACTAATTTATATATTAATTTATAAACAAAATATTATATATAATTTAAATAGTTTTTGTTTCGGTATAAGGTTTGGGGATGTTCTACGCTCAAAACACTCCATGTTGTGCCGAAGACAGGGCAGACCTTGAGGACCGGACGGACGTTGAAGACTGGACGGGCCGCATAAATACCTCAAGCGCTCCAAACTGTGGAAGATCGGACGGTCACCTGTTTTTTGGGGACTGGACGTGCTGGCGAAGACCGAACGGGCTCTCTCCTCTTCTTCGTATCCCTGTTATAGTATTTGTTCTCCCTCCTAGTTCTCCAAGCCGGGCGGGCGGGCACCTGTCAAAGACACTTTGACGCTCAAGTCAGTAAAGTGACCGAGTGATTATTATAGCAAGTAGAGCATGTATTATGCAACCTGGTCTGAAGTCATACCTGAGACCTTTATTTATAATGATTGTAATGGGCTTTTACCTTTCTTGGGCCTGATGATGGCTCAATCATACCTTAATTTTCATTAGGGGCTTTAATGAGCTATTACTGTTTATAATCTAACTATGCGGTCGGCCGAGACGGTCGATCAATATGGGTGGTCGGCCTGGTCGGCCAGAGTTGTTGGCCTAGTGGCAGCCTAAGAGGAACCGTTCGGCCTAGGAATAGCCGTTCGGTCTGGACCATGTGGTCAGACAGGGTTGTAAGCCTGGTGGTCGGCCTAAGAACCGTTCAGCATATGGGGTAGGGCGGACCGTACAGTACAGTTTCTATTATGAATAAAAAGTTATAATTAATCTCATTGATAAATAAAATAATTTCTATTATGAATGATTTCTAAATTGATTATTAACATTAATTATCAATGTTTTAATTATAAAAACTGGTCTCTAATTGAAAAATTAGCTTCTATACATATTTTTAGTTAAATATTATTGATAATTAAAATATCTTTTATTATGAATAAAAAGTTATAATTGGTTTCTAAATTTTAATTCATAAATCAATAATACTTTTTTGTTAATAATAAAGACAATTTTAAATATTTACAGTTGTCTTAATTAATATAATAACTAATTATTTTAGATATTAATCATTTTTAGTCTATAAAATAATGTCACGCAGTGAGTATAATTATTAATTACTTTTTATTTCTAAATTTAGTTGGTATAGAATGACATTTTTTTTAATGTATACTTTATCCGATAGTTAAACTGATCTGTTTGTTTTACAACCGAAAACTTTTCTCTTTTATATATATTTTCAATGTGATTTGATCCTTTGGTCTGTTTTAAACAATTCGAATTTTAAGAACTAAGAACAATATATTGAAATATTTAAATATGAGAGTCTTCGTGAGATGTAACTGTGTGAAATTAGAAGTTTTAAATAGTGTTATAAGCTGCTGCTAATCTTGTTTTCATCAAAGTCAGTTGGATAAATCCAATGCAGATGTTCCAATAAAACAACTTTTAATCCTTCATTTAAATACATCCAATGCAAATATTTCAAAGATAATGTTGAGTCAAAAATTGTACAGGAAGTCTTTGCACACAGTAAAATGTTTATGCATTGCCTTTTCTTATGGTTTATTCATCCACTTTTGACTTTTCTTTCACATCTTTTCTTTCTTTTGTTTAGTTCCTTTTCAGTTTTTATTTCTGAACTTGGGTCTCGGATATCAATCACTTTGCATTAGTGAAACACTTCCTTCATAAACTCTTAATAATCTTGTATTCTATTTTATTAAGATTGTGTGAAAAGTTGACATTTAATTATGCAGCACAGGTTTCCATTTTCAATGTGTTTAAACTGGGAAGATTCATCTCAGGTTATATAACATATACTGCCACTTAATTTGCATAACCGAAATTCCAAGTCATCAATAAAAATCCATTTATAATAAACTCTTTCTTTCTCTCAGTCTATTTTTTATTTTATTTTAATCACAGTCAAGTGATACTTCAATTAGTTTATGATCCATTCAATCTATAATAAAAAATTAATTATTTATGCAAAGACTCTGAAATTCACATAAAACAATATCATGAAGTGGTATTACTTACACAGAATACATGATTATCCAACAATAAAATGACTTGCTGCATTCACATCTATATATAATTTATCCGTGACATCAGGAAATGGAGAGGAACAACATAATGGTAAACAATTAGTAAATTAATGCGTGGACCTTGATTAGGTTTTGGTCCATTTTTTAATCTATTTTAGGGTTGTTTAATTTAGGGAACTATTAGATGAAACGCGTTTTAGTTTATATATAATTCCCAAAGAAATTCTGAAGACTGTGCTTCATAAGTTTTCTGGGAGTCATTCTAAAGCCTAATCTTTACTTATAAAGATGGTAAGAACTCCTTTCTATGACAAAAATGGAGTGAAGAAAGGTGCATGGAGCAGAGAAGAAGATGATAAGTTAAGAGCTTATGTTCACACTTATGGTCACTCTAATTGGCGTCAACTCCCCAAGTTTGCAGGTATTATTCTGTCAGATCATGATCATCGATGTTTAGTTTCAGTTTCATTTTGATTTGTATCATTAATGACTCTTTAACTGTACAGTTAACTGATGATTTATAATGGTAAACATTCTGATGAGGTTTGAACGTTGCTTTTGTATACTTCTGTTGCAGGTTTAGCAAGGTGTGGGAAAAGTTGCAGACTTCGTTGGTTGAATTACTTGAGACCAAATCTAAAACACGGGAACTACACCCCAGAGGAAGAAGAAATAATCATCAGATTACACCAACAATTTGGAAATAGGTATATATATGTCTTTTCAACTTTTAGAATTCATTCAAAACTTCTATTCTGGGTTCCCCAGATCCATGCATATTCACGATTTTGAGAGAAATTCCAGATTTCTGACAAAAAAAATCATTCCAATGTTTTCTGCTTTCATTAGATTTCATTACTGAAAACTATCAAACAATCAGATCATGTCTCCATGTTTCTCATACTCTTGTTTGACTCTATCTTTTGTGCTTCTTTCTTCTTGTACATATGATTAACATGAATTTAGGAAGATAAGTGGATATATTTCATAGATTAAAAAGTAATCTTCAAACTTAATTTAATTTCATAAAACTGATTTATTAGTAATAAACTGTAGATCCCAAAAACAATAAATTTTATTAGTATAGATTGAGGATGACTATGATACTATATGTGAAAAAGATGACTTTAAATCTAACTTAACTTTAATATACCAACTTATAAATTGCATTTCCTTATATATATATATATATATATATATATATATATATATATATATATATATATATATATATATATTATAGATTGATCTTCGTATATTTAATGTTAAATAAGTTTAGAACTGGATTCAACTTATACATGTGATTTAAATTTAAATTTAAAGTAAAGTTTGCACCCTCTAATATAAATCTACCTGAATCCTAGGAATGTGATGAGACTGAAGTGAACCTTAATGTAAACCTGATATATAGAGTTATTGTTGGATGATATGTGATGTTTATAGAATATTAATAAATGGTGTTGACCTGATAGATGGTCCTTGATAGCTGAAAAACTTCCTGGAAGAACAGACAACGAGGTAAAGAACTATTGGCACAGCCACCTGAAGAAGAGCTTGAAGAGAAGTGAAATGACAGCATCTGAGCTGAAGTTGAAGGGAGGTGATAACAAGAGTTTTGAAGGAAATTTAAAGGAGAGTGGTGAATATGAAAATTCTGAAAAGCTAGGAGGCAATAGTGGTGATGATATCTTCCCTCATATTTTAGAAAGTTCATTGGCCATTTCCGCAGAAACACCAGAAGGAGACAACTATACGCTTATCACTGGTGCTGAAGAAGATGGTGTTCCTCCATTGCTATCATACAAAGAATTCAGCGGCGATTTTTGGTCTGAGCCGTTCCTTCTAGAAGATACTATTCATACTTTTAAAGATGACATTTGCACTGGAAAAGGAATGGCTTTGTTAATTCCAAACTTCGATGCTGCATATTTCTTGTAAATCATTCTTAGAGATTGCCTCCCTTTTTCGAAGAACGTTGCGACCATAAATATTAAGCGGGTTGACTTTCGTTTAATTCGAGCATTAGTGTTTCTTAATTATATGGGATCCTATGTAACCATGACAAGTGTCTCACTTTATTGTAATTAATATATATGGTATAACTCATTAGGATAAAATATCATTGTACTCAGTATTTACAGAAATATTTTTTAAATAAATGGAGTAAGTACTTTATATTTTGTTTGGAGATGGATACCTCCATTTTATCTCCAAGATAAAGAGGATTGAGCTATTACTATATAATACCCAATCCACTCCATCCTGACATATTATAATAATAATAATAATAATAATAATAATAAGTTACTCTTAATTTAACGTTTTACTTTATTTTATGTTAATTAATAATTCAGATTAATGAAATGATATATACATTTTAATTTTTGTCTTATGAAAATATAAACATTTTGTTATGTACTGTGTCAATATTATTACTGTTGTTAAAGAGATGAATTTTAAACCTAATTCAATTTCACAAAATTTTATAAACTCGTTTTATTTTTAGTTGATGTGAGACTTCTAACACACCCCTCACTCCAAGATATTGATATCATCTCGAGTATGAGACTATACTTTAATGGATAGTTCGATAATAGCTCAATAGTGGATAGAACTAGAAGTGAATTTTAAGCTTAACTCAATCTTACAAAACCAGTTTATAAGACGACTCACTTATATATTATAAACTGACTTTATCTCTAGTCTAGTTGATGTGAGACTTCCAACAACTAAAGTTATTCGAATATAGAAAAAAAGGTATGGAAATCTTCGTTGTTAAAAGATTCGCATTTAGAAAATATTATTCTTTAATTATATATATATATTAGATTTAGTTTCATTTTATTGTTTATACAGTCCTGTTATTCTTTTGTCCATTAATAATCTCCAATTTTTATAAAGTCAAATAAATATGTACAGCCTAGTAATAATTTTATATAAAATAAATTATATTTAAAAATTATTTACTTGCTATCCATCTAAGTCTAGACTAACCTTAACTAATATAAATTATTTTCTTTATCATTATTAATATGTACTAAAATAAAAATAAAAATATTTTGATTTAGGGATATTCTTATTTAAATAAGTAAGATAATTTATATTGTCTATTTTGTCTGTTGATATATTTATTCTTTATGAATATTAAAGAAACCGATAACATTAAAAAGCAATTATAGAAAGAATTATCTTATTTTGCGAGGAGTAATTGTTCTCTCACTCTTCAAACTTTACACTTTACTTTTCACTCTTCTCTTAACAAAGTATGTATAGTAACACAAAGTAGTTATACAATAATAACAGTTATCGCACTTCCAAGGATAAAATCATAAGATATGTACAATAAAAAAAATATACGTTTGTATTTTATTTTTTAGATAATCTTTTTTAAAAAATAGTTAAATTTAAATAAATAATCATTTAAAAAGATAATATAAATAAAATATTTATTTGAATTTAAAGAATAAAATTGAAAAACAAATATACATATAAACAAAAAAAAATCCTTTACATATAAAGTATATATCTTGTGTAATATAATAACTTAATTGATTAAATAAATACTTTTATAATTGAAAATAATTATATCATAAAGTTATGTTTAAAATATTTTTTAATTATGATTTATATTTAAACGACTTAAGGCTACAATTTCAATATTATATTTAAGTACTTTTAGAGTTTTATTTGAACAGTTTAATAGTAAAATTGCAATTTCTTTTAGTATTTGGTTTTGAATTAAGAAAATTATGATCACAAAAACAATGATAATTGTAAATAAAAAATGATTTTTTGCTTTTATACTGATGCACGACGTAATATTATATTTTATATGTGTGGGGATTTGGTAATCAAAGTTTCTTTATACTTAGTTTTTTATTATGTTCATATTTAATCTTAAGATTTAATTTTATTTTATTTTTACATTTTTTATATGGTTGTTGAGTGGTATAAAGACAATAAAAAATAGTGATTTTTTAAAGAAAAAATGGTAAAAATGTTGATTTCACATATCTATGAAAGTTTTATAGCAAACATGCCTATGTACAAATAATTCAAAGTTAAATTTAAAACATATAAATAAATTAAAATAGAAAAGTAAAATTGTAATCTACAACAAATATTTTTAATTTTAAATTATATAACAAATAAACATGAAGTTGTTTAAGGTTTTTAGAACTTTAAAATGTGGTAATTATGCTACGTCTTCTCCAAATTTATATTCTTCATATACGAAGATACATTACATTCTGCTATTGTTAAACTTCCTATTAGTTTTACTGCTGGTGCCACACATAGCATAACTGTCATATCCCAAGAGAGATACCTCATTCAAACGTTGACCATTTCGGATTGAAGGCCAGGGCTTGAGGCAGGGAACTAGGATATGGACCAGTTAAGGACTTGAAGTCCTTGTTGGGTTCTGGAAGGGGCGTAATGGTCTCGACAATTGAGACCAACCAAAGGTGAATAACAATCAGGAGGAGCCGAAAAGATTAACAACCTCTGAAAAGGTGGTATATATATATATGGGCTAGGAGAAGTTTGGCCAAATATATCAGTGGGGTCATTGACAATATGCTCTGTTAAAAAGCGTCCATAAGCCTTCTTGTCCCATGAAATTTTAGCTGCAAAATCAGTGTCGTGGGGAAAGCAGCAAGGTGATAGGTCTCACCCCACAACCTTAAGGCTTGTAATAACAACAATCTCAAAGAGGGTTGGAGCGTATGGCCCACAAGGCAGCTCCATTGCATTGAACTCCTTGTTTTAGAGAGGAATAACATGGTCAGTTGAGAGAGGTTGTGTTGAGTTCCAGAAAATAAAAAATACTTATTTTCTTCAATTCGTTCTTGTAGGCAGCATTAACCCTATCTAAATCTAACCATAGTTTTTTTAGTCGATGGGCCGACTCAATAGATTTTGGTAACTTGACTGCAAAAGTCCAATTGAATCCTTGAGTGTTGTTGATGAGATTAGTTTCGTTAGAGCGAGGAAAGTTAGCAAAGGGCTCCAAACAAAAAGTGTTTAGAAGGTCTTCGAAGCAATAAGTAGCGTTAAAAAAGGGCTGCAAAGAAGAGGAAGTGTTTACAAGGCCCCGGAAACAGAGTAATAAGCAATTGTTGTAGAAACTCACAATAATAAAAATAAAAATTATGAAGAAAGGTTTTTCGAAATGTGTAAATTCATTGTTTTTAAAGATTAATTTATGGTGTGTTACACATATCTTTCAAAATCCAACGATAATTTCTCAAAAATTCTAAAAATATCAAAACTAGCCAGAAATTCTAAAAAGAGTAAAAAAATAAACAGAAAATGTTATAAGAAAGAAAAGACAGAAAGGAAGAAAATAAAATAATGAGAGGAATTGTATTTTGGAATAACCACAACAAATGTACTATTTATAGAATGAAAAAGAGATGAGGAACGACCCATGTTTCTGAACCTGCAGAACAAACCACACCTTATGGTTTCAACAAAAGTCGTTTACTGAGAATCCCACTCCTGAGCCTTGCAGAGAGGATTTGACCAAGGAAAAGAGGCGTTCATCAAGCAACGTGAATTCGTTGCTTTCGGAAATAGACTTTACAATACAAGTTTTATAACAATTCCCCACATATTACAAAAAAAAATGAAACAGATAGAGAAGAAATATTCTAGTTTTCGTAAGATATAATGCATCAGAGTTTGGTATAACAATCTATATGAACTAGTCCTACATTGAGAAACTTAACACATAGTGTAGTTGATATAACAAGCTATATAAACCAATGACACTTGACGTGTCTTAGAGGTTTATCAATCATAACACCTCTCACAATTCTTGCTATTATCGTTGTGTTGCGCTTACTAAGCCATGTGTGTACCTAATATTCATGAGTGCTCTAGAGATCATGCCAAGATCTCACGTAAGCGATCCCACTTGACACTCATATAGGTGATTTCATCAAATGTATGATGCAAATCATGCAAATCATACACCACCTGTAAGGAATATGAAAATCATTAAAAACTTTTTTTAAACTAAAATTCGTTCACCATCGCATAGTATTTTAATTACAAAGTTTAATCTCTCAATAATGCAATCTCTAGCACTTTCACACACACACACCATAGGAATGGACATTACTAATTAAAACACTAGTGCAAAAACAGCGTATAACATCACACGTTCAACGTCTAACCACTGAATTGCCAACATTAAAAATGACCAGTGAAATTTTTGTAAATAGATGCAATTGTAGAACGTCAAAGCCTCATTCAATTCGACGTTCTATGATCGTAATTATTTAAACCAGCGCGTTATTCTCTTTCTTCTTTCTTTTAAACTACCAATAGTACGTCGAATCCTATAGGGGTTCGACGTAATATTTGTCAGTGAGAAGCCAAAGAGTCACCCTTTTTAATTCCTTTTTCTTTGTTCTTTTAAACAACAAATAATATGTCGAATACTGTAAGTGTTTCGACGTATTATTTGTCAGCCAGAAGCCAAAAAGTAACCCCTTTTTAATTCTTTTTTTTAAACCACATATAATACGTCGAATTTTGTAGGAGCTTCGACGTATTATTTGTCAGCCAAAAATTTCTCCTTTTTAATTTGAACGGGAGATTGAAAATTCATTCACTTTATCTTAGCGTGTGAGGCTCTCTTCTCTTCTCAAACTTTTCTCGAACGAAGTTCGACGACCATCACATGTAATCTTTCTTTCATTTGATACAAATGCATGTTAATTAACTACCACTAGTGGAAACACTTTATTCCGACGAACCCACCTTTTGAAGGTTAGTTTTCGTTTTCGTTTTCGTTTTGAAGAACTTATTTGTTGAACTTGTTTGTTGCTGTTTTTTGTTGAACTTGTTTGTTTGTTGTTATTTGGTTGATTTTGGTTGTTGTTGTTGTTTGATTGAACTAGTTTGTTATTTATTATTGTTGTTTGTTGTTGATACTATACTACACGTTCATAGTTCATGCGTTATAAAATACCAAAAACTGAAATTTATTGTTTTTCTGCTTTTCAGGTCTCGTAGAGTTGTAAAAAATGATTACAATTAATTAAAAAAAACAAAAAAAAAATCTTAACGTCGAAAATTAACAAAATTCGATGTCAATTTGATTAATGTCGAATTTTTTTAATTCGATGTCAATTTAACGTCTCCCGATATGACGTCCACCTCAAATTTGACGTGAAAGGCCAAAAAACAAGGACGTTATACGATATTTTTGTACTAGTGACTTGTTTTTACCCATATGCACCTTATTCATGGGATTTCCAATCACAAAGGTTGGGTTATCATCACTTGTTTGTTTACAAGTGACTTAAGTCTCATTCCCTTATTTCAAAGATCATATTTCTTCCCAAGGATTTTATTAGATGATATGCTAGATTTCGTTTTGACTTCACATAATCAATGAAAATGGTTCTACTCTTTAGTAGTTGCTACACTAAATTTTGTCTCAATTGTATATGTTTGTTCTTTCCATTGTAATTCTTGTTATTAGCTATAACTATTCCGATTGACAACCATAATATATTGACACCATAGGGTTGTTTTCATTCCTAATGGAATGGTTTCTAAGAAGTTTCTCAATCACTCAACCTCACTATTAGTCAACTTAAGAGCAACAAACTCATATTCTATTGTTGATCTTGCAATAATTGTTTGTCTGGTAGATCTCTATTTAATCACACCACCCGTAAGGTTGAATACATAATCACTAGTGGATGTTGTCTCATTTGAATCAGAGATTTAGTTAGCATTACTATACCCTTCTAGTACAATGAAAAATCCACTATATTCAACAACATAATCCATTGAACCTCTTAAGTATCTCATAAACCTTGTAAGTGCATCCTAGTGTTTCTGATTTGGACATTGAGTGTACCTACTCAGTCTACCTACTGCATAAGCAATATTTGGGCTAGAAAAACTCAATGAATGCAGTAAGCTCCCAATTATCTGAGGATATTGAGGCTGGGAGATAAATTCTCCTCTATTTTTCATTAATTTAGAGTTAGCATCATAAGGTGTACCCACTAGTTTGAAGTCATAATATCCAAACTTCTTAAGAGTTTCTTAATGTATTATTCTTGGGATAGTAATATACTATCTCCCTTCCTTATAATTCTAACACCTAAAATCACATTGACTGCACTCATGTCTTTCATTTCAAAATTGGATCCTAGAAACAATTTAGTTTAAACGATAATTTTATTGCATGTATTAAAAATTAACATGTCATCCACATACAAGCATATAATGACACAATCACCATTTTCAAATTTATCATTAAGTGAAAAACCATCACATAGCAATACATTGTCATGTCTTTCATGTCATTGTTTTGGTGCTTGTTTCAACCCAATACATTCTCTTGACTAGGTACAACACACCCTTCAGGTTGAGTTATATAAATTTCTTCCTCTAAATCACCATTCAAAAAGACAGTTTTAACATTCATTTGGTGTATCACTAGCTTATAGATAGTTGTTAAGACTAACAATACTCGAATGGAGGAAATCCTAGTCATAGGGGCAAAGATGTCAAAAAAATTTATGTTGGGTTTTTTAGTAAAGCCTTTTGCTACTAACCTTGCCTTATACTTCTTTATAGATCCATCAGAGTGATTCCTTTTCTTAAGGATCCACTTACAACCAATGAGTTTTTCTCCTTCAAACAAATCTACTAAGATCCAAGTACTATTTTTTAAATTAATTCAATTTCAATCCTAATGGCCTTATCCCATTGTTTGGCATCAAAAGCACAAGTAGCTTGTACAAAGCTAGTTGGATCATTATCAACGAGATAAGTAAAGAAATCATTACCAAAGGAAGTTCCATTCCTCTATCTTTCACTTCTTTTCAAATCCTCACATAGGCTATCACTATTATTATTATTATCAACAAGTTCATACGTTTCACTAACCATTAAGGGAAAAACATGTTAAAAAAATCAGCATTTTTTGCCTCCAATATAGAATTACTCTCAAGCATATCACTTTTAAGAACTAGAAATCTATAGACAAGAAAATGTTCAAGATAGCCTAAGAACTTGCAATCAAAAGTTTTAGAGCCTATTTTCCTTTTCTTATGATCGTGTAACATCACCTTAGCTAGTCACCCCCATACTCTTAGATATTTAGGGTTAGGTTGACAAATCTCCACAACTCGTATGGAGTTTTACTAGTTTTCTTATGAGGTATTTTATTTTGTAAAAAAACAAGCAATAAGCAAGGCTTCTCCCCCAAAGGCTATTAGGTGCACTAGAACTAACAAGCATGATATTCATCATTTCTTTAAGAGTTTTATTCTTTCTCTCGACTACTCCATTACACTTAGGTGAATATGATGGGGTAACTTCATGGATTATACCTTTTCTAACATAAAAAACATTAAAAAATACATATTCACCACTTCTATCTGATCTAATCCTCTAAATTTTCCTATTTAATTGATATTTCTACATCTTCTTTATAGGTAAAAAACGTATCAAATGTTTCATCTTTATGTTTGATTAAGCACACTTTGGTGTATATTGAATAATTGTTTATAAAGGTTACAAAATAAATTTAATTGCCCCTAGACATTGTTTGTTTTAAATGACCTAGATCAGTATGAAATAACCCTAACAATTCAGTTTGACGATCTACATGATAGCATGTTTTCTTTGTTATTTTAGATTCTACACATATATCACATTTAGTACTCTATTTATCATGTATCTTAATTAATCCTAGTCATTGTAATTATATAAGATATGAAGAATCTGCATGTCATGATCTAGCATACCACATATCATATGAATAAACAATATAAGTAGAAGAACAAGATTCCTTATTATTTTTAGAAATGTTAAGTACAAAGAAACCTTGATCACAATATCATTTCCCGAATAAAACATTATTTTTTGTCATTATAATCTTTTCAAACTCGAATCACACTTTAACCCTCACTTTTTCCAATAGTTCTATAGAAATTAAATTAACTCTTATTGGTGGCATGTGTAGCACATCACTCAAAGCCAGAGTCTTTTTAGATGTGAGCTTGAGAAGAACTTTCTTTTTCCCCATAATTGGAGTTGTCCTGGAATCACCAAAGTAAACATGTTCTTCTCCATCCCCTACACTAGTGTAGAAGGTACAAACACTTTTGTTTACACAGATATGCCTTGTAGCATCAGAGTCTACCATTCACTTACTCACATTGGTCATCAAATTTACTTGTGAAACGACTGCAACAATCTCATTTGGCTATATTTACCTTAGGAGGATTGTCATTTGTTAGTATGTGCCTACATTGTGGTGCATGATGGCCTGACTTTCCACATATGAAGTAATTTCCTTTCTTCATAAAGATGTGTTAGATCCTTTGGAACTAGATTTTCGAAAATTATTTTTCCTTTTGTGATTAGGTTTCTGTTTGTACCTTTTAAGAGTAGGTTTATCTTCAATCATATTTGCTTTTGTAGACAAAATTTTGGCCCTTGTAGTAGCACACTTTTTTTTTGTTGGTATTTTCAATAATTTTGTGTGTGATGAACTATAGAAGTGACATCTACTTATGTTTGTGTTTCAGTTGTTGTTTATAATCAATCTAAGATAGTGGTAATTTCTCAATCACAAGTTCTGAAACAAATTCATTGGTAGAAGAATGTTCTCAACTTTGATATCTTCAAGCAACTTGTGGTACTCATTAATTTGAGACTTTATGTCCTTATCTTCAATGTAGTAGTAGTTCCCAATGACAAACCTTTGTCTGACGACATCTTGAGCAGTGTATTTGGGAATCAATGAATCCGAAAAGTCTTGTGCTTTCTTATAGGAATAGTACACATCGAACAAATAATTAGAAAATGCATTAAGTAAAATATGTTGGCATACCTTATTCGCATGAATCCAATCTTCAACTTGTTTTGAATTTGGAGGGAGATTGGAGTCGAGTTTTGGAGATGAAAGAGCAGTAGCAACTCTATACATGTCTAACATGGTAGACACACGTTCTTGATAGAGTCGAAAATTTTGTTTGGAAAAGACTTCAATTTTTGACACATCAGGGAATGGTTTAGCAAAGAACATCTACGTTCCGGAAACAAAGTTTTGATTCTTCACATAAGTCCTTAAAATTGTTGTAGAAACTGATAATAATAAAAACAAAACCACGAATAAAGATTTCTCGAGAAGTGTAGATCTATAATCCTTAAAGACTTATCTGTGATGTGTTGTGCAAGTTCCTTAAGATACAATAAGAACTTTTTGAAAATTCGGAGATATCAGAACTAACAAGGAACTCTAAAAAGAGTAAAGTAAATAAACTCAGGATGTTATAGGAAAGAAAAGAGAGAAAAAAAATAAGAGAATAAGAGAAAGTGTGTTTTGGAATGACCACAAATGCACTGTTTATAAAGTGAACAAGAGATGAGGAATTACCCATGGTCCAGATCTTGTGGAAGAGACTGCACCTTACTGTTTCAACAAAATCGTTCACTGAGAATCCCACTCTTGAGTCTTAGTGGAAAGGATTTGACCAAGGAAAAGAGATGTGATCAAATAATGTGGTTGCTTTCGAAAACAAATTTTGCAATACAAGTTCTATAATAGGAATTAGTACTTGTGCTTCACATATCCTCATGAATCAACATTCTCCTGGGGTAGTCAGTTGAGGATATTGAAATCGAGATATCAAAAGAGGGTATCTCAATAAGTTCGTTAAATATAATGAAAAGATGGCATGAATGATTTTCCGACAAATATTGCAATATGTAATTATTTTTTTAGCTTAAGTGTGAAAAAAAGGAGAAAAATATAAAGAGGTTGTTCATGTACAAAATTAACATGACAAATTGCATTTACAAGTCCGTGAATAAGATAATGAGAAATCTAGTCATGCTATAATTTGGGTTACTGTTTTCATTAATTTCTTTTACCAATTTCTATTCTATATCTTTGATATTTTGGTTTCCAGCCATTTATATTTCTTCTACCTTTACATTTCCAGTTTATCAAAAAATTTCACTTTAATTCATCTTCGTCTTCTTCGTTCTTTTTCACTGCATTTCATCTCCATTATTTCATCTTTATCCAACTATAAAAAAAATAAGATTATTGAAAACAAATGCATGATCTATAATATAAACGATAATTAAGCTAATTGAAATTTTTTGTAAAATTGATCTATAATATAAACGAAATACACATAAAGTTTGTGTTAATTGTAGAATCCTAAATTAAAAAAATTTAATTTAGATTGAAAAACAATTATTTACTATTTAATTTACAAATAATCTTAAATTGATTTAGTTTATTAAAAATAAATTCATAATATTTAGTAACAGGAAGCTCTGTGTCAAAACGGGTCACCCGGTCCAATCCGGCCTGGTCCACCATGGGTTGGTCACTTAATGAGCCAATCCAACCCTGCTCATTTATTAGCGAGCCAGAAAAATTCGAATCCGGTCCGATCCATCACGGGTTGGTGAGTAAACGAGTTGGCTCACTGGCTCACTTAATTACAATTTTTTTTAGCTCACTTAATTACAATTTTTTTTAAATAAAAAAAATTACAAACTTTATATAATTTAAACTTAAACAAATTTCACTCCCAAATTTCACTCCCAATAACATGGGTGTTTAATTAATTTTGAAAATAAGGAACTTAAATAATTTTTTCAAGCAAAAACAAAATAATAAATATTTTTTTATAAAATTAAAACTAAATTTTAATAAAATAAAATTAGGTAGGTGGGTTGTTGGGTCAACCCGGCCTACCACGGGTTCAATCTGCATGAATCGAATTTAAATGAATCAGGTTGAAATCTGATAAAAAAGATACAATTTTTTCAAATCCAATCTGACTCAAACTCGTGATGCACCAAACTAACCCATATATTGTAACTCATTTTGACAGCTCTAGAGAACATCCAAAGGCTTAGGAAAATGACATTGAGCGTAAAAAAGTTGATGATGGTTGAAGCAGCTATTATTATTTGGGACAACTAGGCAGTTCAGTAGTTGTTCTCCGTTTTAGGGACTGTGCGATTTTTTTTAGACACAGTGATACAAGTATTTACAAGTGTTATTGTAGATGTATACGGTGCACACCGTCACTGTTTTATATACTCTTAATACTTCCATTATCTCTCAGATCATGATGCAAAATCTCCTACACCAACCTTTATATTGTCTAAATGTTCTGTTTGATGAAAGCGGTTTTTTTTTTAATTAGTGGTTTTAGATATTCAGATCGTCTGAAATTTTCGAAAAGAACTCTGCTGTGTATTATAATTTATTCTTACTCGAATAAAATTATCCTTTTAAAAAGGACATGTATTACTATTTTATCTTAAAAGTAAAATATTTTTATGATAAAGGATATTTATAATTTTCTTAGTGCTGTCTGGATCAGCTCAACTAATTCGGATGAGTCACGCATTGAGATTGGAATCTTTTTGGAGTTGCAAAATTTCTTGGTGATAATACGTAAAGAAAAGACAAAAACAAAAAGGTAAAAGAATCGTCATATTTATATTAGCCACTTTTTATTTTGTCTAAGTTGAATAATTAACCTGTATTTAATTGTTTATCACGTGCTATTAAAATGTTTTCTTCCAGCGTTACGCAATGGTAATTACATCATCATTACCGTGACGTAGTTGGCCAACGCAAGCTATTCACAGCATCACTTCCACTTTCACGGCGCCAATTCCTGGTAAAATATTCTCTCACTGGCGAACATTGCTTTCTGTAATTGACAGAATAAAGTAATATTACTTCTACTACGCAATCAAATATAATTTCTTATTTTGTTTTAAAATATAACTTCAGAAGATCTGAATTCCTTTTTTGTATTATATATCCTGTATCATAAAAGCCTAAACATTTACTTATACTTATATTGTGTTTCAAATCTTTAAAAATGATTTGGAGATTTAATTATTTAGAAATTAACTTAAACAATAAAAATGCAAAGGGTTATGATAGTATAATCTAGGTTTAATCATTTAAAACATCCCTATTTTTAGGATTTTCTCAATTAGATTCTCATATTGTAAAATCTATCAATTAAGTCTCTGATTGTGAAAAATTGGATCAATTGAGGACTTGCCGTTAATTTAGGTGGATGGTGTTAAAAAGTGATGTGCGTGGCAGGGTGACATTAGCAGGTTTTAGTGACGTGGCAGATTATGATAAATTGAGTTGGATTTGTTTTATTTAAAAATTGAGGGCTTGCCATTAATTGGGTTTGTGTTTTATGTGCAATATTTAGTTTCAATGATGATCAGAGTGGATGATGATTTGTACGTATGTTGTACCTTTATTCCATTTTAATGAAAATGAGAGTTGTTTGATGTGTTTGAGTAAGAAATCGAATTCTGGGTTTTAGAAAGATGTGTTTGAGTAAGAAATTGAAGTCTGTTGCACCAATACGCAATTGTCATTTATCACGCTTGGGGGAGACCCTCAATTCTCCAACGCATCACGCACACCAGCAACCGCAAGCCACAGTCGCACAACGTCTAGCAACCCTAACCCTCCATCGAAATCGCCACCATGACGCGCAACCATCTTCATCGCCAGATCCCGTCAAACGTAAGCCTCTCCGCCAAAGCGTCGTTGCCTTCGTTCTCATCCAAATTCCATGGACGCTGCACCTTTGTCATCAATCTCGCACAACCATGGAAGCTTGCTTCTTCGCCGTTCCTGCAAGCGAAAACCCAATCACGATTGAGTTCGAGTTCGCATCCTGCGAGAAGTCGTGTTCGCATCTTCGAACCTCCATCATCGCCTTCGCGTTTCCATCGAGCCTAGTTTACACCGTCATCTCCTTCGCGCGAACCGCCGCAGCGCCGTGACTACTTTGCCTCCAGCAGCGCAACTCACCAGCAACGTCAACCTGAAAAATCAAACCAAACCCAGATCCAGAAAACTACAACAGAAGCCATAGCATCTTCTCCTCTGCGAGCATTCAAACCTGCAAAGAGGAGTCAAAATCCCAAATCAAAGAAACCCTAAATAGCATCCAAGTTACTGGCGCATCAACAACGGCAAGATCGTGTTTCTCGATGTTCGTCATCTTCCTCGACTGTCATCTCCTCCATTCGCATGACCTACAAAGAGGAAGACCAAGAAACTAGATGCAGCCGCCGCAGAAGCAAGAGAACGTCTTTCCCCCAATCTGCAAAACCCTAATGTCAGTTCTGGTTATGGCAAGCCCTCAATTTCTAAATACAACAAATCCAACTCAGTTCATCGTAATGTGTCGCCACGTCAGTAAAATCTGCTAATGTCACCCTGTCACGCACATCAATTTTTAACGTCGTCTACCCAAATTAACGTCAAGCCCTCAATTGATCCAATTTTTCACAATCAGAGACCTAATTTAGATATTTTATAATACGGGGACCTAATTGAGAAAACTCTAAATAGAGATGTTCTAAATGATTAAACCTATAATCTATGGTGAATGTACAAACCTGCCACTCTTATTAAAATGATCATTGTTTTTGGTCGGCATATGAAAAATATTTTTTATGATTCAAAATGTAACAAGCAATTATGTTAATTAGAATAAAATAAAGTACACAAAATATAAATTACACACATATAAATATATAAACAACATCATACTATAATTATCCAAACACATAAATTTACAAAAAGTGATAAAATCTCCTTCTCTCATTATATATATCAACAAACAATAATCAGAATTATAAAATAAACATAGTATAGAGAGTAAGTAATAAAGAAAAAAAGTTAAGATATACTCTTTTGTATTTAAGTATTATACAATATCATTTATAATTATATACATACTAGTATAGTAAAAAGATATTGTTATCATTATTTTCAATGTTAAACTACGATTAATAAACCATAATATATTAAGGTGTAGTTAAAAAGATGGATTATAGGTTATAATTGAACATTGTAGCTTATAGCTTATATAGTCATAATAGGTTATAGTTATATGAAAACACCACATTCTATAGGTTTAAAAAAATATTTTGTTTAAAATAAATTTCATAATTGGCTACGGTTGGATGGAAACACGGTAACCTATAGTCATGAATAGCTTCATTCCATTGTAACCTATTATGATTTTTTTTTAAACAAAAATATTTTCATTTTAGTAAATCTCACATCTATTAAACATTATGAAAAATTAAATCAAGATTTAACAGCATTAGATAACTTTATGGAACTAAAAACAAACAACATAATTAGGAATTTGCAATTAGTAAACTCTTTCAAAATTTCACTAAAAATAGATATAAATTTATTTTTGAGTCAAATTTTGGTGCTAACTTTTATTAGTATGTATTTGTTTTTAGAGAGTATGCATTGCATATATTTGTAACATACCTTCCAACCGTGGTTGGGTCCAAAATATTTAAAATTTTATTATTTCTTATTTCTTTCCTATTTTTTTTAAGTGTTTTTCTCTCATTCAAATTTAGGAGCGTAGTACTTGAACAAGAACCGAGTCTAACAATGGTCTAACAATGGTTGTCATTATACAAACACGCAACAAATGGTGAACAAAACTAACAAAGAAAGAGTTGGTGAACAAAGACAACATAAAGAGATCTTTAAACGGACCTGAACAAATAACATTGCCATAATGAACCTGTGAATGAGAATGAGAAAGAATGAGAGAAAACATAAGAACAAAAACCTAAAAACAAAGACAAAATAGTAGGAGGCAAGAATGAGTATGCACGGGACAAGTTAAAATTGTTGAAGCTAATCCTCTTCTCAGGTGGGTATAGGCTACGGTATAAATCGTAGCCTACACTTTGCCAAAAATTACAAAAATGTCATTGTGTTTTTATAGGCTACATTTTTCTTAAAACCATAGTCTATAGAGCATAGTTAAATGTGATATTTACATTAGTGATAGCTCAATAAAACTAGATATAACTTAAAATTTGACAAAAATAAATAATTCATTTATCCAATTCACATTTTAATACTCAAATCAATCAATTATATTGCCTCACATTTGATCCAGAAAAATACAAGACTCACACTCAAAACATCAACACAGTAATTCATTTATCAATATAAAAGGAAATTAATCCATTTTCAAGAATGTTCAAATTAATCCAATACGTATGTCAATCTCTTAGTGACTTACTACAAAGAATCCAATATGTGGTATTAAAGGTATTGGTTTGTCTTGGTGACTTGCTCAAACAAGTAAACAATACAAGTAAGGATCACCAATGAGATACCTATGGTTAAAAAATGTTTATGCTTGAGGATGAATGAATCAATATGGAACAAACTCCTATTTAAGGGGGAGATTATTAGAAATTCAAATGTGATTTTGAAGTTCAACATTGGATAGGAATGAACATGATAAGCAATATATAGAGAAAGAGTCACAAACCTATTGTCTTAAAGTTTTTAATTAGAGGTGATGTTATATAGAGGTTTAGTATTACCATTGATGTTGAATTTTCATGGTGTCTCCCCTCAAAGAACCCCAACATCAAAATTGTTGATTTATCTTTGTTGCTAACTCGAATGAGTACAATATGAAGTAGGTGTGGATCATAGGTTTATGGATTCCTTTTATTAAAAGAATTTTTAACAAGATTTTTAGCCATGTGTGTCCAATTATGATAAATGGTGATACAAGTAAGGGTCATTATTGACGTACTCATGTTTAAGAAATATTTTCTCTTTAGGAGAAGTGTATTAATGTGTAAAGGACTCATACTTGAAGGAAATATCTTTCGAAAAGGTAAACATGAGCTTATTAGATAGGATGAATAAGGTAAACAATATCTATCGAAATAGAGTCACAAACTTATTGTCTTAAATTTTTTTGTTGAAGGTGGTGTTTTAGTCACCTACATGAGCTTATATCCATGTCTCATTGGTATCAAATATCCATTGTATCTCCCCTCAAAGAACACAATAACTCTAACATATAAATATATTAACGAGCAAAATTTTCACAAACTCAAAGATTTTCTTCAAGAACAAAATCTTCTCAAAATATAATTTACAATCAGACTAGCCTTAATCTCTAATTCACTAACGTGTAAAAAATTTCTTAATTTCATAATTAATAACTCTTAACGACGATGTTCATCGTCGTTCATGAATTGATTTAAAAAAAATAAAAAACATGGAGAGTGAGGGAGTATCACGATGATCATTGGGAGGGAGAAAGCACAATCAACAACAGTGGGACAACTTGCACGACAATGGAAGGGCTAGCAAGGTGTGTAGTAGCAGCGATGCATGATAGCAACGTCATCGTGAAAAGGGAAAGATAGTGCATTTGCAAAACCGAAGTGAGAGACATCGGCACAACCAGCAAAACCCACCTTGCAAGTAAAGGGCCCACTTCTTTTTGTGTTTGAGGCTCTAAAGGCAAGGACATTCACTAGAGTAACCAACAACACAAAAACACAATCATTATCTGTGTGGGAAATCATAAAAAGAGTGATTAAAAAATGCGAAAGAAAATTGTAAGTGTGGAGGAAAGCTCACACCTTTTTGGCGGTTAGGGCAATGAAGGATTGTGGCGTGACCAAATAATGCAACAAGAATGGTTGTGGCACAAGTGTGGGGAGAAAAGCTTGCAACGAGGTTTTTGCAGTGAGAAGGAGACTCATGGCGAAGGTTTTGTTGCATAGTGTGGAGAGCATCGTGGAGGAGACTCACCAAGTGATGTGGATAGTTTTATGAACGAGCCTTTAGTAGTGCAAAAACAATGTATAATGTCACGCGTTCAACATCCAACCATTGAATAGCCAACGTTAAAAATGACCGGTGGCATTTTTGTAAATAAATGCAATTATTAGATGTCGTTTAGAATTTTAATTCGACGTCAAATTTGTTATATTGGGTAAATTTTTCGAAAATGTTTGGCGCGAAACGTCGAATTCCCTATAATTAGACGTCAAAATGATATAAAACGTCAAATGCCCCAGCGTTAGAGATTTAAAGGTTAGCGAATTCAATAAAAATGTGAGCGGGAGATTGAAAATTCATTCACTTTATCTTAGCGCCGATACCCTCTTCTCTGCTCAAGCTTTTCCGGAATGAAGTTTGACAACCATCACATGTAATCTTTCTTTCATTTGTTACAAATGTATGTTAATTAACTACTTTAGGTATGATTTTCGTTTGTTTTGACAGATTATTTTCGTGTTCTTGTTCTTCATAGGCGCATTCTGCTTTCTCTCTCACTGGTGGCAACACTTTATTCAGACGAACCCACATTTTGAAGGTTAGTTTTCGTTTTCGTTTTGAAGAACTTATTTGTTAAACTTGTTTTTTTTTTTGCTGAACTTGTTTATTGTTGTTGTTTGGTTGAACTTGTTTGTTGTTGTTGTTTGATTGAACTTGTTTGTTGTTTGTTAATGTTGTTTGTTGTTGATACTACACTACACGTTCATAGTTCATGCTTTATAAAATACAAAAAAACTGAAATTTGTTCTTTTTCTGCTTTTCAGGTCTCGTAGAGTTATACAAAAGTATCACAATTAATTAAAAACACAAAAAAAAATTGATTAACGTAGAATATTAACAAAATTCGACGTTAATTTGTTTTACGTCGAATTGTTAATTTAACATCTCCCGATATGATGTCGACCTCGAATTCGACGTGAAAGACCGAAAAACCCCAACGTTATACAATGTTTGTGTACTACTGCTTGCAGCGTGGGTTTTACAACACGATGCAAAGAAAACTCGCAACTGGTGGCAAGATCGACAATGCTTCGCAGCATGTGGTAAAGGTTTGTGTGAAGAGAAATGAAAGTGCATGGGGAAGAGGAAGTGCTTAAATTAAAGTCGCGTCAGAGAAAGAAGCTTATGCTTCTTATTTTTTATGAAAGTTCTATAATTTGAACAAGGTTTAATTGATTCAAAGGTCCCTATTTCTGCAGATTTGCGTCAATTAGGTCTCCCTATTTTGAAAGAGCTGAATTGGGTCCCTTTTTACGTAAAATTGAATCAATAAAGTCTCTGCCTGTTAAATTTTGTGAACGGCGTTTAATGTGAGACGCATACTTTGAACTTAAATGATTACGTGGACATAAAAACCTCATTACGTAGACTCAAATGATTTTTAATTTTAAAAACATTCTTTGAATTTCAATAACTTTAAACAAAAAGAGAAAAAAAACGTTAGAAGAACAGAGGAAGAACGAAGGTTTCCTTAAGTGTAATTAATTAAGGATGAGGGTTTCCTATTAATCCTAATTAAATTCTTTAATTATAATTGATTAGGATTTATTTAAATTACTATTAATTATTAATTCTAAAATCCTAAATCTAATACAAGTGAACCCTAGATCTGATTCACGCAACTCAAACTTTTTTCCCCAAAGTTTCTTTTTGGTGCCTCTCTCACGGACAATAGGTCCCCTTCCTCCTTTTCGTTTTGATTCAGTAATCAAAAGCTTCAAGCTTCTTCTCCTCTCTGATCTTGCTGACCACCCAACCTTGAGAAACCCATCCATGGCTCGCGCATACGGAGAGGCTTTGTGGGGGTGAATACGAAGGCGCGACTGAAGCGCAACGGAGGCGCGGCGAGAGCTTCTGCGTTTCGCGGAAAGGGCTTATGCGCGTTGTAACAAGGGTGTCGTTTTGGGATTTCTTTTGGGTTCTTTGTTCTTGCTTCAGGCTAACGATTTTGGGTGGATGATTTTGGTTCCCTTTTCTATAGATTTTGATTCACGGCGAAATCCTCCTTCCCCTTCTGATTTTGCGATTTTAGGGTTTTAGTTGTTCATCAAATTTTGGGGCTTTCTGTGATTTTTTTTTATTTGAAATGTAGGGTTCATTCGAATTGAAATGGGGATTTGCGTTTTGTTTCTGTGTATGGGGAGTGCGTTTCTGGAAATAAAATTAACTAGAAATCAAATTAATTTATTGGAGAAAGAAATTAATTTGGTGTAAAAAGGAAAGTAATTGATTTTTAAATTAATTAGAAATCAAATTAATTATTTAAAGTTATTGAAATCCAAAGAAAGTTTTTTTAAATTAAAAATTATTTAAGTCCATGACGTCTTTATGTACCACGTGTTATAAAATGTCACCTCACCATGCTACAAGTAATATATTTAACGTCGTCCACAAAATTTAACAGTAGAAACTTTATTGATTCAATTTTACGTGTAAAGGACCCAATTCAGCTCTTTCAAAATACGAAACCTAATTGACGCAAATCTACAAAAATAGCGACTTTCGAATCAATTAAACCTTTGAACAACGGTTTTATGTATAACCATCGTTATTTCTTGTTGGTTTGACTTTTAACAATGATTTTTTATAGAGGTATTTAAAAATATTTATTTTTAATTTAAAATAAAAAATTATTCAAATATCTTTTATTTTCAAACTTTAAATTTATAATATATGAAATTCGTCAAGAGATTACATAAGTTAAAATATATATATATATAAATATATATATATAAATATATATATATAAATATATATATATATATATATAATATAATATGAATAATATATTATACAGACATGAGAAGTAACATTAACAAATTAATCTTTTTTGTTTATATATCAAATTGTTTTGCAGATTTTTTAGTATTCTGTTTGAATGCATAAATCTAAAACATCCTAATTTTTTAACAATATATTAGCGTTTGAAAATTGTAATTGTAAAAGTTATGTTACAATTTTTTGTGGGTTGTAGTTTAAATATAAAAAATTAGGTGGAGTTTTCTAAAATATAAAAGATGAAAATGAATAAAAAAATAGTATAACAATAAACATATGGAAAATATCAACTAATTAATAAAACTACCAAACTTCTCATAATGAATAATTGTAAACATAAAAGATTTAATTAGTTAACAGAGTATTTTTTTCAATCGAATAAAGGCAATATACAGCATAATCTATATATCCTTTATTTGTCTATTTTCAATTCTGAAAAACAAGTTTAGAAACTAAAACTACATACAAAATTGAATTTGAATATGTTTGATGCCACATATAGTCGAAGAGAAAAAAAAAAAGCACGAGGGCATAGTTTTTCATCGTGAGACACGTAAGAATCTATCTCAATCAAATGATATTGTTTATTAAAGAAGACGCCTTCCTTTGCAGTTTCGTCATTAAAGTAAGATTAGCTTTATTTAAGTGCTGACGTCTTAAATATGACGTCATCAGCATACGCTATTTTCGTGAAATCAACCCCAATCGCGCTTATTTCGATACCATAAATATTTTAATTTTTTTTTTTACTTATCACAGAATATTTTACTTGTTCTTTTTACTTATGGAGACAGCGTATATATATGGTCACCGTGTTTGATAAATTTTTGTTTTTTTCTTTTAAGTTCAATATTCCATTTTTGTTGGTTGAAAAATTGACGATTCTGCTTTTCTCCACCGCGTGTGTGGTGCATTTCGTTTTCGTAGTCTCCAACACATTGAACGACCCTCGAAATCAGAGTGCTTAAAGTGACTCCACCCAATGGTTTTCATTGACTTACTTTTAGTACATAACATGGTATATCGTATGGAATCAAATTTAATAAATTAAATAAATAATAAGATAAAACATAATTAAAATAAAGGTCGGATACTAAAATCTTAAATCCAAAACACCAATGGAAATATAAAATAATAATATGTAAATGAATCAATTAGACTGATGTTAAAATTAAAATCTCAATCAAAACTCATATTGTATATGATGGAATATTTTTGGGTTTATATGTCCCCTTCTTATACAAGTTCATGTCGCCACATACTCGACTCATTTCTATTTAATTTATGATACTTAGTTATCAAGGTTCATGAATTAATATGTATTTGAATTATGGGTCCAACTCCATTCAAGGAAAAAAAAAACTGATATAATAATTATAAATAACATTTTTTTTCTGAAAAATATGATTTATGTTTTCATTAGTTACGTAATTATTATCTACAGACATAAAAAATTAACTTAAACATTAAATATTTTCTGCAAATATATCTTTCTTTTATTTTAAGGAAAATGAGAAAAAAGAGAGAGAAAGTACTATATAAAAATAAAAATATTTTCTGCAAATTTTAATTTTTTAATTAAATCCAAGCTATTAATAATAACTAATCTAAAAATAAAGTTTCAACACTGCAAATCAACCTAATTTGCAACGCGTTCAGTCTGAATGAGTTGATCCAAATAAATCCATAGAAACCATTTGAAACCAAATACTCTAGAAAAACGGTTTTGCGGTTCTACTTAACGAATTAGTCAAAAATGTGTGTGACATTGAAATTGCTTTTAAAAATCCAAGTCAATATAATAATACTTACTGGTGAAAAAAAATATATATAGTAATAATAGAAGGAAAAATTTAAACGTTCAAGAGACAACCATTATATACTTTCGAGATGAACTGTCAAAAGTTTTTTAAAAAATGAGAGAACAAACTATTTATACTTTTTTCTATGTGAGAAGAACTTTTTTTAATTGAATATTATTTTAAGACATTTATATTTTTAAAATAAAAGTATTTTCAACATAAAAAAGTATTTTTTTTTATTTATTGACGACTTTTTATATAGGACGATCTTATCCAAGGTAAAAGAAACCGGAGACGCCCACTAAAAAGAGGAGTTTCTTGCAAACTACGCAAAGACGTTGAAACCAGAGTTCCACTAGAATTTTAATTTCTACCTTTTAGTGTTTTTTTTTTTGTTTTGCGTTTATCGATATTTATTTTTTAAACTTCTTACATAATTTATTTCACCATTCCATTTGTTTAACTTACTTAATAAATTATTTAAACAATCTAATTAAAATAATTGATAAACTCGATAAAAATATGACAACTTTTTTTATATGTTTTTAACTCCAAACTATCTATCTATCCACACACTAGGAATATATATTAACCATATGCATATAATTTTTATTAATACAATGAAACACACACTTATAGTTTATTCTTATGTTAAATGATATTATTAGGATCAATCACTATACATATGAGGTATTATCTTTTTTTAAAATGTAAAACTCTGTATGATTTTATCGTTAAAAGGTTCATACGAGGATGAAAGGAGGAAAGAGTATTTAAAATGTATTAGGTCTCAACTTCTAAGTGATGTTGGACTATTGGGTGTAGTAGGAACATAAGTCCCTCCATCGAGGTCTAGGGGGATTGACAGGTTATCCATAATGGAGGGCTTAAGGGACCGATGGTTTATCTAAGAACCTCATTATCGATCCCACGGTGGACGTTAATGTTCTGATTCCAAGGATGTTGCGTGACATCATTAGGGTCAATCACCATGCATTTGAGATATTGTCCGATTTTGAATGTGAAGTTCCATTACGATCACTAGTGGAAAAATACCTTTCTATAACGAAGCTATTATAACGTATAAAAATTATCCGTCATACTAGATTGACCGGTGGCAAGATGGTAATAAAAATAGGACATATTATAACGTAGTTTTGTAAATCAGTTATAATATGAAACGCGATGGCAAACTTGTAAATAAATGTAAGACATATTATAACGTAGTTATAAAAATCAGTTATAATATAAAATGCGGTGGTAAACCTTTAAATAAGTTTAAAACCTATTATTGATGTATTATAACGGAGTTTTAGAAATCAGTTATAATATTTCTTCCTCTTTAATTTTTCACATTTCCCTCTCGCTAGATTTCATTTCAACTTCACTCTCAGTCTCATTCTTTTCTTCCGCTCTTCGTCTCATCCCTCTCACTTGCATTTCTCGGCATCTCCGTCATCAGCCACATCATTTTCAGAACTTCAGCCACGTTGTGGAGCGTATTCCTTCGCTCGCTGTCACGCTTGGAGGTCTCATTTCATTTCCTCTCGCGCATTCGAGAGAGCACTTTCGGTTTCCTGGCATCTTCCTTCTTGAGAGACATCTCCTCGTCGCACGTCGTTCATCATCACGGCAAAGCTTCTTCACTCACAGAATCATCTCTATTTCCTCTATCCTTCATTTTTCACCGAATCATTCATAGAGCTAAACCCTCTGTTGGGGTTTCTTCTCCTTTTTACCATTTCCCTTCGATTCCACCGATTAAAACCTTGTTTTCACCATTAGAAACATTTTCCACCGATTCAACTTTGATTTACACCGATCAATCGGTCCAGAATAGGTTTCCTTCTTCTTCTAGGGTTTCTATCAAGTTTAATCCTTTGTTTCTTGTTCTTCTTCGAGTTTTTGTCATATTTTCGCTACGTCTTCTCTCTGGAAGAAGCTTCGAGGATTCGCGTCGCGCCTACAGTCATCTTCTCAGAGCTGCTCTTCCAACCGTAGTGATAGTTCACATTCTTCTCTGTAACACTTTTCCCCTCTTTATCCTGTTAATTTAGTTTTCATATTTATAGAAATTTTAATAAAACATGTTTGCTTTTATTATCATATTATGTAAAGTAATGAATGCTATTTTCACTGTTTTTATCTTTGTTTTAATTTTTCCATCATTTGCAGACCCCTACTTGAACATTGATGCGGGGACAATGTCTCCTTTCGAGCATGCGGAGGTTTTCGTCTTAGATGATAGCGGAGAGGTAAGCAAATGAAAATTTTCTACAACAAGATGACAGTCATTAGATTTTTTATTTCCTTCTAAATTCAATGGAAGGTTGAGGTTGTATGTTATGTTATACTTTCCCCTACTCTTTTCATTTTCTCATTTTACTTCATAAGTGCAAGCTAAAACTTTCTGAGTCGTAGTAAAAGAGGATATCTGCAGTTTGTTTTCCTCTGAAGTTTTAGATTGCCATTTTCATTATTTTTTTTGTTTGTGGAAGCTTGAACTTGATCTTGGGAACTACGAACGATTTTTGGACATTAAATTAACTGGCGACAATAACATCACTACTAGAAAAATGTATCAGGTGAGCCAGATGTTTCTAATTGTTTTGTTTTGGATGTTTATAGTTTGTTATTGAGAAGGAGAGAAGAGGAGATTATGGAAGAGGAGAGGTCAAGCTCGGGCAGCCTTGGGGGAGTTTGTTGAGGTAGGGTGGCTTACTCGATCTTAGTATTTGTAAATTTTTTTGAAGTTTACCCAATTCGCATTGCTGATTGAAATTTATTTATTTTTTAACCTCGGTATTTTAGTTAATCAATGCTTCATGTTAGGTATGTCCCATTGACACCCACCCTTAATGAAATGGATCTCTTCTGGTACAGAAAATGAAATGATCTTGAAATCTGGTTTTTACTTATGTTTGATTTGACTTATAAGGAGTAGAAACTTGATTTGGTTTAGGCATTAACACTTGGGTCAAATATGTATTGTTGAAGCAAAACTAGTGCAGTTGTCAAGACTTATGTAGAGCCATGTTAAGGAACTGTTTGACTAGTGATCTTATTATATATATAGTTGAAAAGAAGGTGATTGAAATTTTTAGTTACTTAAGTAAGATCTCACTTGAATCACTTTTTATTATAAATGATTTTCTTGCACACATAACAATTCATAATGTGACATTGACTATTGCTTCTGGACATCTTAGGCTATTGAAGATTTGACTAAGGCTTTAGAGTTTGAAACCAACTCAGCAGATATTTTACATGAGAGAGGTATCTTTTTCTTTGACAGTCTTTTTCATTTTACATGCGAAACAAATATATTATTCCTTTTTAATAATTATGTCCTGTCTACTGTTAATTTCAAGTTGAAGTTTGATTATAAATTATTGCTGTGATAATGTTGATTAAAATATATTGCTGCAGGATCCTGAGGCATATAAAGTTGCATGGAATATTTTAAAGGTATTCCTACTATTTAGACTAAACATATTTATTCTATTTTCAGATCTATAATATTGATATATATGTTAAAATCTCATATAGTGATATATTATTTACTAGTTTTCAGTAATTGGACTTATTCTGCAGGGCGTTGATGGTGTTCTAGTTCCCAGAGGTTTTGGTGATGGAGGAGTGCAAGGGAAAATTCTTGCGACTAAGTATGCTGGAGAACATAGTGTTCCATTTTTGGGCATTTGCTTGGGGATGCAAATTGTTGTCAATGAGTAGAGATTTGTTCATGGGTAGACGATGTGAATCAACTACTGCTGCATCATTTAACACAAGTGTATATGAATCATTTAAATATGCATAATATAAATGATGTATTAAATATTACACTATTTAATGTTTGAAATGAATTTTATTTTGTTTGTTTCATTAAATATTTTTATTTGAAGCTATATTGATTATAAATTGATGGAATAAGATGATAATACAAGTATATTATTATAATTTTCAACTGTAATAATTATTATTTTTTTTAAAAAAAAACATATATTATAACGTACTAAACCATGTACGTCATGATACGTTGATCACATATTATAACGTACAAAAATTTCTACGTCATGTTACCTTTCACCTATTATAATGGACAAACGAAAATTTGTCATAATAAACTACGCATATTATGACGGATTTTAGAAACTACGTTATAATATGTTCAACATATTATAACGTAAATTTCTGCTACGTTATAAAATGCGCAGACTTACTATATCGCCCAGAACTATGTCCCTAGTAACTACGTTATAAAAGATCATTTTTGTACGTTATAAAATGTCATTTTTCCACTAGTGGATTTTTTCCTTTCAAAGGGTGAAAGGAGGAAGGAGTATTTAAACTGCCTTAGGTCTAAACTCCTAAGCGATATGAGATTAATGAGTGTGTGATGGTAAATTCCTAGCCAAGGGCCCAATCAGAAGAAGCATAACAAAACAAATTAAAAAAGAATTAGAATCATCTATGCAAGGTGGAGCTAAAGTCTTAATCATGTGGGCCATCATAAAGTATTTATGGACCTTGTATTAAGGGTCATGTAGTATAGGATATCTTTTAGGCCTTGTGTTAAGAGCCAAGTAGTATAGGGATTATAACCATAGCTTGGTGGCAGGTGTCCCACCATGGGACATGGTGGCCATATGGCAAGCTCTTAATGAAGAGTTTTCTTAAGAAGGTAGTGGTCATGTATCATTTTCTAAGTGGATAAACTTTTGCTAAAGTGGATTGCCACATGACACTCTAAGAGTGAAGAGTTTTTAGGGCTTTGGTCTACTTTGGAGATACCTTCCTCTATTATTAGAGGTATCTTCCTCCCTTGTAAAAACACTGGATGAATCATAATGTTATGCTGCCAAAACTATTGTGCATCCATATCTTGTCTCAAGTCAAGGCTAGAGTATCCCATGAGGTTCCTCTAGCCACCCTTCTCTAGAGTTGGCTCAACCTCTCAAGAGACCCATTCATCTCACATCAAATACTCACCAAAGTTGTGATCAACACCTCCAAAACCATAAGGTTCACCACCATATCCATAGCTTTCGCACCACTTCTACCTCTATAGCTTCATCTTCTTGCTTTGGCCCAACTTGGCTTGAAGAGGACGCTAATAGTGTGGTAGGAACATAAGCCCTCAATCAAGGTCTGAGAGGAATTATTGGTCATCCCTAATGGAGGGCTTAAGGGATCGATGATTCATTTAAGAACCTCATTATCAACCCATGGTGGGCCTAATGTATCAATCCATGTTCATCAAGTGACATCGTTAGAGTCAATCACCATACATCTAATTCACTTTAGAGTGTGAAACTCTATCACGATTTTATCCTTAAAAAGGCGCTTCAATCCTTAGCAAGCGCACAAAATCATTCAAGTAATATAGATTGTAAGTCTAAGTATTGTTTCCTAAGAGATTTTGTGTTTGTTGAGATCATTATGATTACTTACTAGTTTAGGCAATGAATATAAACAATGATTGATTCAAATAAGTTATAAACATATAAAGTTACTGAATATAAAGGTTATAAAATGATACGGGTAAAAGACTCATAAGGGTTGGACTTTTTTACCCAAACTCTATGCACTCATCGACACAATATATCTCTAACATATTCAAACATTCACCAAAAAAAATTTTCTCGCTGGGTGAGAGGTAGCTTTTCTAACATGTTGACTTGTTCAACTCACTAGGCTTCTTAGTTGGGCTAGTGTTATCAAGATCTCGCTAGGCGAATGTTGATGACTCGCTGGACGAGTTGCTTCTGGCAACATCTCTTTAATCTTCTTCAATCCTCCATTTTCCTATAGGTAATGATTTTTATATGTGAAAACTATATACAAGTCTTACATCTTTTAATGGAATTCTACATAAAATAAATGACAAAAAGACAAATAAGGGGTTCTGATGGGTGTGAATTAAGTCATTATCACACTTATCACCTAATAGTGGCTACAAGCTTTTGTCGATCATAATGGACTTCCTTGCTTCTCAGAAGGGAGAGATCAACTTGCAAAAGACTCTCTGATGCTGAAGTTAGTAAGCGAATTTAGGATTTATAAGTATTAGTATGAATAAATAATTCTTTATTTAATTTAAACTTTATTCTCTATCTTAAATAAATTAAACATTACATTTTTACTAACAAGAAAAGCTTTTTGTTCTAAAAAATCACTAAGAAATATATGGATAAATTTATCATATTTTTTCCTTTAATTCCCAATTTGAGTCGCTAGACTTCAATTCTCATACCACCTTAACCATAGTTTTTGGTCTTAATTCTAATACTAATTTTTTAATCGAACGCTTACTAGTATACTAAAATTTATAACTTTTAAAGATGTTGTTTTATATTGAATATGAAAACAAATCAATATGTCGTATATGAATCACACCACAAAATAATATAAAAATGGACAAAAGATTTTATTCATATAATCTATGAAAATAGATGAAACATTCTTCACTCGAAAAGAAATAATTACGTATTCATATGTCGTCATACACATATCTAAAAGATTTTTATGTACATCTTCAAATTTAACAAGAGAAAAATCCATATATATTTTTAGATATTTCTTTGTAATTTTCATTACAATTGTTTTAATTAAATGGATTGAATTATTATAAGTATTTACGAATTAAGTATAAGAGAAGATTATCATTCATATTCTCATGGTAGGGAATATTAAAGGGTGTTAAGTGATATTGAAGACAATAATATTGCGAGTTAATTGCTAAAGGACAAAAATATTGGTGGGAATGTAAAGTTACTGATGAGAGTTAATTGTTAATATATATTAAATACTATTTATATGTAATTAATATCGAATTTAGTGGATAGTATGGTTGGATGTGGAAATTGACACATTATTTAGTCTATAAAAAATGTACTTGGAATGCAAAATAAGTTTTCTCTTTACGAGACTTTTATGAAGTTTTCTAACAAATCTTAAACTTGATTCCTTAACTCTACTTGACTGTAGCATTCTACAAGAAGAAATGCAGAGAGAGCAATATTATTTTGATTATTCTTAATAAAAATATTATCTAACTTTTGAATATGTTACTTAATCAAATCTAGATTAGAAATGAATAAGTTGCTTGAATCTCCTGCTCATAATTTCAAGTCATTCAAACATTATAAGTAACGACAGAGTTTATTTCTTGAACAATAGGATTGGTAGGAGAAAAAAAAATGAACAAGAAACAGAATAACAAGTAATGGAAGAAAAACCTTTATAAATGTAATTCCACAACCTTTTAAGATAAATATAATCAGAAAAGTGATCTAAATTTTCTTATTGTTATACTATAATTTATATATTGGATTAAATATATTTTTTATTCTTAACATTTAATAAAAGTTAGAATTAATTTTTTTAATTTTGGTTCAATTTAATTTTTTAACTTTAAAAATATATAAATTTAATTTTTTGAACCAAATTTTGTTAAATTTAAATAAATTAATTCAAAATTTTGGAAAAGAAACTAATTTAAATTTTTACTAAAAGGTAAAACACAAAAAAAAAACATATTTAACCTTTATATATTTAATATCATTGATTTTTATAAATTTTAATTACATAAAACCTATGACGTTTAAAATACATTATTTTTTAAAATTTTTTATTAACTAAAATAAAATAAATGATATATTTAAAATTATTGAATTTTATAAATTTTAATTACATAAGACCTACAACGTTTAAAATACGTTATTTTAAAGAATATTAACTAAAATAAAAGTAACAAATAGTAATAATGTGATAAAATATTAGTTTGGGGTTAGGAATAGTTATGTAATTTCTTTTTTTTGCATTATCAGTGACAACGTAATCATTTTTATGAATTGAAAAAAATGAAAAAAAATCCAGAGAATTCTTTTTTTATCGTCTACGTTGTGGATACCATTTATTATGAAGAGACCATCTTTAATTCGTTTGTTGTAAATTATTTCACTGCAGTCACTGTAAAATTAGAATTTACATTTTTTCCCTAAAGTTGATCACTGCAGTTCGATGTTTGATTTTTGTTAAAAGTGTGTAAAAAATTTATTTCAAACAAAACTATTTCCAAAAAGATATATGGGACACAATAAATAAATAAATAAAAGAAGCGCACTGAGATATCGTATTATAGTCGATCTTAATTATTTTAATACTCTAGCACTTTCCATGAATCATGGCATTGGCAAATAGGGCCCATACACTATAATATAATTTTGCTTTACATGTGTTTAAAAGAATGTTAAAGTATTGGTTTTCCATTCCTTTATATAAAGGGTAAACATTTGGAAGAATATAATATTAAAATATAGGACTAAGTAGTCCAGTATCTTCATTTTCTTTTTATTCTTTACTTTTTTAACTCTTGTTAATTTCTCTACCTTATTTTTTTCTCCACTACTAAGTTTTGTCTTTCTGGTAAGGTAAACCTATGTATGATAAACACTGTTTCAGATGATGATGAATATCTCAAAAAATTACTAAAATACTAAGAATTAAATTTTAAATTTGATTTTACTTGAAAAAAATAATCAACAAATATTATTAAAATATATTATAATTATAACGATAATATTATATTAAATTATATCGTATGACAAATCAGTTTCTCTTTGATCAAAGGATTAATGTTTTTGAAAGAATGTTGGAAGATCATTAGTAATATTAGGTTTCGATAGACTGAACGGCTTTTCAAATATGTTGATAGATGATTCTAATATTAAATATCAGTATTACAAATTCAACATATTTACTAATATATCCAAAACATAAATAATAAATTTTCAATCGAATATAAGAAAAGGAAAATGAGATTTTTATAAATTAAAACAAGTTCGTACTGATTAATGAACATGTTTCTTGGAAACATATAGGACCACTAAAGATACCGTAAAATAATGTGGGAAGAAGGAATGAAGATGTGGACACTTGGACACTGTTGTCTTTGTCATGTGAATGGATGCAAAACTGTGTTTGCAAGCAGTCTTAATAAAATGGAGTGGGTCCATGGGTCCATCCTTGGATTATATAAGTTCTGATTCATGATTGGAGATGTCAGAACACATGATACGCGTTTGTTTCAACTCCACTGTATCAAAAACAGAGGAACCCAATTCTCTTTTGCTTTCACCTCATTTCTCTACCTTAACTTGGCTCTCAGAAACAAACATATTCCAAGACCACCATGGTAAGAGCTCCCTATTTTGATAAAAATGGAACAAAGAAAGGAGCATGGTGTGAAGAAGAGGACAAGAAGCTTATTGCCTATGTTCAGAATCATGGCCACCCCAATTGGCGTCAACTTCCAAAGTTTGCAGGTTTTACATCACTCTCATCAATCATCAGATCAATTTAGAGTTTCTTCATTCATCCTTTTTACTTTTCTGTCTAACAGGGTTGCAAAGATGTGGAAAAAGTTGCAGACTTCGATGGATGAATTACCTCAGGCCAAATCTAAAACGAGGGAACTACACCCCCAAGGAAGAGCAAATCATCACTGATTTGCATAAAAAGCATGGAAATAAGTACGCCTTTTGTTGCTTCTAATTAATTTTCAAAGTTTTAAGTTTTTAATTCATACTCACAATGTTTGTCATCGACTTTTACATTGCTGAAAATGTCGCCCACAAATATTCTGGATACTGTCGCAGCTACGGTTGTAATGAGTCAGAAAATCTTCATTTTAAAGTCCAAACCAGTTTTTAAAAGGATAAAGTTTATGTATCATAATGTTAAAGTTTGACTTATGTAACAAAACGACAAATCTAATTTGAATTGAACGACAATGCTAACAAAAACGTCTGCGACAGTGTACAAAGGATTTGTATTTTTCAAAACCATGTTGCTTACTTGCTTAATCATTCAATTTGGTCATCTCGTTTTGTTGATTTGATGAATAGTTTCCACTACAAGTATAGGCATCAAATATATGCACCAGTTCTAGTTTTGGTGTTACTGTTATGTATAAAAAGAGAAACAACTATGCAACATCTTCAGTTGTTTGACAATTGTTCATTACAATGAGAATTCAGTGAACAAAGGGTATTTTACTGATTTGTATTTGGTGTGAAATTTGTGTGATAGATGGTCTCTGATTGCTGAAAGTTTACCCGGAAGAACAGACAATGAGATAAAGAACTATTGGCACAGCCACCTAAAGAAGTTCCAAAACAGCAACAATAACAGCTCTTGTGATGAAGATTTGAAGTCCAACGGATGCAAAGAGTTTGAAATGGAAATGAACGAGGGTCATAGTGTTGAATCTCACCACATTTTGGAGAGTTCAGTGTCAATTACCTCAGAAACTTCCTACACCGACCACAATTCCCCTTGTCTTTCATTTTGTTCAAGTCACACAGAATCAACCATGAACTTGTGCAAGGAAGAAGAAAGTGTTGCTTCATGGGAAACATTGGATTTAGGGTTTAGTAGCAATTTCTGGACCGAACCCTTTATTTCAGAAAACGCACTTGATGAAGATTATTTTCACATTTCCTCTTATGGGACAGAACCATTTTACTTATGGTAGTTGTGAGTCTAGAATATGTTTGAAGTTATAGAAGAAGTGGTCTTGCACATTTCCTTCTTGATTTTGGAGGAAATTTTGGAAATAAGAGTTGACTCTTGTTTTCCTAATTTCCTTAAGGGGAAAAAAGAAAAGAGATTTGTGTGTCAGCAACTTGGGTTTTGTTTTTGAGAACGACAATCACTCATGTTCATGATAGAATCGAAATTGTATACTATAAAAGTACAAAAATCAATTACATATAATTTTGACATACTGTGAATTTTACAATATTAGCTAATTAAAAGTTGTTTTAAAAGTAATTAGTATAAAATTAACAATGGTGATATAATATTATATGTTTCGGTTTAGGGATCGATGTCAAGTTTTCTCTTCGTAACAATCTTCAAACTTCAAGTTCGAGTCAAGATTATTCCTTCAAGTTATATTCATTACCGTTCGGTCGAATTAGAAAGTTACATGTAAAAGACACTCTAATGCTAAAGTTACTAAGCGTCTGACAGTATTAGTAATAAATATAACCAATTTACCATAATACCATAAATGTACAATGAGTGTAACCAATTTACCATAATACCACAAACTTGTATTTATAGATTTTGATATGAACTTTTGAGTAGCGCTCACGTAACTATGGTTCAATTAATAATAGATTTCCGTGAGGTCGTAAATCATAGTATATAACTATGGTTCAATTAATAATAGATTCCCGTAAGATCGTAAATCATAGTATATATTATATATGTTTTAATTAGATTCTATGTAAAAAATAAAGAGTTTAAGTATTCACTGTCCTAATTAATATATATATATATATATATATATATATATATATATATATATATATATATATATATATATATATATATATATATATATATATATATATATATATATATATAATGATTCAAATTATATCTACTAAAGCTATGACTTTTAAATAATTATTAGGAAGAAAACAAATTTATCATTCTATCAAACAATAAATGTGTATAGGATGTTTGGAACAAAATATTATATAGGATGTTTGGTAAAAAATTCAATCTATTTAACTAGTATTACATGAAACTTATTATTTACATCCATTTTGTGTATGTTTGGTAAAAAAAACTTGTAAAATACAGATTTTAGAGTCAATAAAAGTGAAAAGTTTGACCAAAAGATAATTGAATACTCGTGTAAAAATATCATTCTATATCATCATATCAAATTGTTATAGAAAGATATACAATGATATTTATGTGAATAAAATATGTATATTATATTAATTACTAGTTTAACTAGTGTAATATTAACATACATTAGAAAATTTGATGTAACATATATTGATTAGATTAGTAAGACAAGTGTCTATTGCTATTTGATCCGTAATATAAAAATTTATTTGTTATTTATTTAAAAAATATTTGTTTATATTTTAAAATTTAAATATTTTATAAATTTATTTTATAAATTTTTAAAATAAAATATAAATAAAATTACAAAAAATATAAATTTAAATTTAAATACAAATAAAAATTTAATATTAATTAAATATATCTTAATAAAATATAAATTAATTTTAATTAAGTGAAATTAAATTAAATATAAATTAAATTTTAATTTTAATATGTTGCAAGTAATAGATATTTGTTATAGATAATATGATGCTCACACTCAACTTATTCATAAACAACTATTAAAATATCTATTATCCACCAACCATAAATAATAAAGATTCAGAGATAATTTTTTCATTCCTATTAGTAACCAATCTCTTTGGAGTATCATACTATATTGATATAGTATTTATATAATATTTTAGTTCTTGATTTATTTACTTTTTTATCTTTCAAGTTTTATTAAGGGACTCCTTTCGATTTTCTTATAACTTATTATGAACTTGAAAATATCTACACAAATATTTAAGAAAATAATATAAGAATAGAAATTATAAGCATGTAAGTTACGAAATTGATGTAATTTTTAACAAAATTTACAGATATAGACAAATTTTAAAAACTTACAAAAGTAGATAAATTATGTTTAATAAACCTGACTTTAAAATAAAGTAGTCGTATTTACACATGACTTTAGAAATCATGTTTTAGATATACAACTATTACTAACAACTTCACGTTTTTACACAGTTATGTCCATTACATTCTATTTTGTTCCACGATTTTCACGTTTTTGTATGTTTTTTCTTTTTATTTTATTTCATAGAAGTTATGAAGTTATTACAAAACTTCTTCATTTTTTTTTTCAAACTTGGCTTCTTCTTTGTTTCTAATTCTTTTATGTTATTTTTAAATTTTTATATTAATTTGATTTATAATTTTTTATTTTTAATGATTTTTCAATTTTTATAAATTCATTTTTTTTACTTTAAATTATTATATTTTGAAATAATTTGACTAATAAATTTTTTAAATCTTTTAAACTTGTGTAAATTTTTTATTTTAATAAATTTTTAATAATTTGATTAATAAATTAAAATTAAAAATTTATAAATATTTTTTACTTTTTACTTTTTTAAGTTTTTAAACTTTTCTATACAAATATTTTTATTTTTATTTTGTTAAGTAATATGATTTTTAAATGTTATGTAATTCTTATTTAAAAACTTTGTTAATCAAATTATTGAAATAATTTATTTATAAAATAAACAAAAAAATTAAGTTATTTAAATAAATATCTCAATATTAAAAAGGTCATATATATAAATTTGGAAAACATTGAATAAATTAAAAATTCTATTAATCAAATTGATGTAAATATTTTAAAAAATAAAACAAAAATTATATAATAAAAAGGTAAAATCAGTATTTGAAAAAAGAAAACAGAAGTCGTGTAGTTACTTCAAGACTTCTAAAAGTAAAATTAAAAAAAATGAAAACATAAAACGAAATACAACAGTATTGTTTACAAAAAAAATGTATGAAAGAGTGGTGTATTAGTAGTACGAACTTTTCAAAAATAAAAATAAACAAAACAGAAAGAAAAAAAAATGAAATTATTATTAGTATGCATAAGTTTAATAATAATAAAAAATTAAAATCACAATTTTATTAAAATTGAAGTCGTGTTAAAATAATTCTTTTATTTTAAATTCGTACTTTTTAAATACAATTTAATTGATTTTTATAATTTTTTAAAAATTTTCATATATTGGAAAATCTTGAAAAACATACACCTATCTTTTCGATGAAATTCACCACCACTCTCTCGAGTGTTTCCGGGCAAAAGTGTTTTGGTCGTTTGCTAAAAAACAAAGCAAAGTTTGCAAACAAAAAGTTGGTGGTTGCCCTTAAACACTCAATAGTCTAAAAATATATGATAAAATTTTCAACCATATAAAATCTTGCAATCCTTCAAATGGAATAGAAATAAATTCCTAAACACTTATCAAAACTTTTATGAAGACAAAACTCGACAAATATTAAAAGAAAAACTGAAAAAGATAAAAAGAGAAAAGTTAAACAAAAAAAAGACATTGGGTGAAACATAAAATTTGAATAACTAAAATACTATACCTACAATATTTAATAAAGGAATTATCATTTAATTTGCCTAAAATGAAATTTAAAATAAGAGACTGAAAAAATAAATACTAAATTTGAAGTATAAGTTTTTAAACAATCTCTAAAATTGGAGTCATTTCATTTTTTTTCTTTTTTTTTTAATTTTAAAATTTTATAAGACATGATATTATTATTTTTAAAATTTAAATTAAAAACAAAACTATTCTTAAAAAAAAAAAGAGAGTAGAATTTCTAAGATGAAAAGGGTGAAACTTCAATGAAGTTAAGTTCCATTTAATATGAATGATAATTGAATTGTTTATGAAGATTAAGAAAAGATTTATTTGTAAGAGATTGTTTAATACTCAAGTTACTAAGAATCTAAAAAATTGAGTACAAGAGTAAGTATGAATATTTCATTTGATAACGGTTCTTTTCTGAATAATCTCATATTGTAATAATAATTTTTTCAAACAATTTCATATATTGTTTTCATTTTATGTAATGATTATTCATTTCCAAATGATCTTCGATTATAATAGTAGTTATGTTTTTAAAATGACTTCACATTTCCTTTAAATGATGTGATGATTGTTCATTTTCAATGATCTCATATTATAATAGTCATTTTGGTGTTTAAACGACTTTACCTATTGCTTTGATCAGATGTGATGACCGTTCACTTCAAATGATTTTGAATTATAATAATTGTTTTATTTTTTAAACAACTTCATATTTTGCTTTGATTTGATGTGACGATAGTTCATTTTCAAACTATCTTGAATTTAATAGTTGTTTTGTTTTTCAAATGACTCTATACATTACTTTGATTCAATGTGATGATCGTTCATTTTCAAACGATCTTGGATTGTAATACTTGTTTTGTTTATCAAAGGACTTCATATATTGTTTTGATCTAATGTGATAATCATTCATGTTCAAATTTTTTTAGATAACCTTAGGATTCATCTATTATGATGATAAATTATTTTTGAATGACCTAAGATGACTTTGAATATGATTACTTTGAAAGACTTATATTTGAAAACGAAAATTTTATTTCAAGAGTATGCCTCGTTAAACCTTATTAAGAAAATCATTCTTAGGGATAAAAACCAAGTAAGAAAAAAAAGTACATCATTTTTTTCCATAAGTAAGCCTTTTCAAATGACTTGTGTTTCTCTGGTAACTTTAATACCTCATTGGGGTCGTGTTGTTGACATGAACTTTTACCAAATAAGTATCAACTTTAAGGCTCTACACATAACATTCTCTTGTTACTTTGAGATCAACCTTCATTGTGATGATTGCTCCACGAGAAATTCCATCACCATGTGTGATAGGAACGACTCCACACTTCAAGCGAAAGTGCTCCACGATCCAGAATGCAGCAGCAAATTGGAGGAGAATGATGGAAGTTTAGACGTGCGCCAAGTGTTTGATGTAAGGTTTTGTGGAGTTTGGATGTGTGTATAGTGTGTCTCAAGCTCAGACAGCCTTCCAAAGGGTAAGGAAGCTAGAGAAGGACGTGCTAAAGAGGCATAAGACAATGAACTCTAAGCAAAGATGGTTGGAAGAATCTTAGCAGCGTTTCTTTATAGCATTCAAGTTCCCTTTACAAAGGAGAAGAGCCTCCCTTTTATAGATGAAGAGATGACTCTGAAACTTGCCTTGCAAGCTTCTAAAAATACAAACGAAGTGTGTTTGGAGAAGCTACAAAGCTCGGTGTGCAATTTTCAGAAGCCAGCTAATCAATCACGTGTTGAAAACATAAAGCTGCACAAAAAATGTTGGGCGTTGCAATGGTTGAAATTGCACTCCTCTTTGCCTTCCTTGCTTTCTCTTGCTTTGTCAAGCTTTCTAAGATGCATAGGCATGGTTTCCAACTTTTATTGTTGTCCTACAAAACAATGTAAATGTATTTAGTAAAGAGAAGAAAGGATTAATAAGTGATGTTCCACAGGAGTAAAGTGGTGAGTGATCCTTCTTCTTCTTGAATCCTTCTAGACATTGCTCTTGTTAGAGGTCTTATTTGTATCTTAGATGGTCCTCTATCAGTCCCTCCCTCTTGAAAAAGATCTGTTCTCAGATCTGCTTCTTCCTATTGAGCATTACTTGTGAAAGGAATTAAGTCGCAGATGTTAAAAGTAGGACTGAAACCATAACTTTTAGAAAGGTCTAACATGTATGCATTGTCATTTATTTTCTTGACCACCTTGAAAGGACCATCACCTCGTGGACTAAGTTTGGACTTGCGTTGAGAGTGAAATCTATCATTTCTCAAATGAAGCCAAACTAGGTCTCCTTCTTTAAGAATTACTTGTTTTCTCCCTTTTGCTGTTGTATTCGGTATATTTTTGAGTTTGTTTTTCAATATGGAGTTTAACCTTTTCATCTAACTATTTGATGAACTCCACTTTAGAAACTCCTTCTTTATGAAGAAAAGAAGATGTTTCTGGAAGAGGTAGTAGATCAAGAGGTGTGAGAGGGTTAAAACCATAGACAACCTCAAAAGGAGAAAGATTAGTAGTCTTGTGGACTACTCTATTATAAGCAAATTCTATGTGAGATAGATGGTCATCCCAATTCTTATGATTACCTCTTAACATTACCCATAATAGAGTAGATAGAGATCTATTTACTACTTCAGTTTGCCCATTAGTTTGTGGGTGACACGTAGTAGAAAATAGTAGTTTAGTTCCTAGCTTGGCCCATAATGTTTTCCAAAAGGCTTAAATGTTTACTTCGTCCTCATGTTAAGAGGTGAATTTTTGTTTAGTACCCAGTTTTAAAAATGAAGACATTGGGTCCCTATGTTATGAAAATTGTATGAATAAGGTCCTGTCTGTTAAGTTGACAACAACGACGTTAAGTCCATGCTGATGTGGCCGTACTTTTTCTCTTCTCTCTTCTGTTGTCCAGCTTTTTCTCTCTATTGTTTAGCTTTTTCTTTGATGATTTTTTGAACTTTTTCTTTATTTGTGGACCTTATTCATATACTTTTCATAACATAGGGACCCAATGTCTTCATTTTTAAAACCGGGTACTAAACAGAAATTCACCTCTTAACATGGGAACGAAGTAAGCATTTAAACCTTTCCAAAAATAGCTAAGGAACTTAACATCTCTATCAGAAACTATAGTTTTGGGTAAGCCATATAATTTGACTACTTCTTTAAAGAAGAGTCTTGCAATATAGCTAGCATCATCTACTTTGTTGCAAGGGATGAAGTGAGCCATTTTACTAAATCGATCAACCACCACAAAGATAGAATCAAAGCCCTTTTGAGTTCTTGGCAATCCTAGGACAAAGTCCATACTAATATCCTCCCAAGGGGCACTAGCTATAGGAAGAGGAAGGTAAAGTCCAGGAGGCATACAACTAGAGCAATGTTTTTGGACGTCTACTCTCATGTGTGGCCAATAAAATTTACTCTTCAAAATATTTAGAGTTTTATCAACTCCATGATGGCCCATGAGTCCTCCTCGGTGACTTTCTTTTATAAGAAGATTTCTAATGGATCCTTGAGGTATACAGTGTTTGCCTTTATTATAAAGATAACCCTCAGATAGATAGAATCCATCAATGTGCAGTGTAGAAACAATGGCCCTAAGCTAATTAAGGGTTCTTCAACCAATCATAGCATTGTATGAAGTGTGAGCCTTCACATGTTTTTCGCTCACGTCAAACATCATAAGCAAATAAACGTATCTCCTGGTATGTACTTATTCCCTTCCATATCACAATATTAGGACCAAGTACAACTAGATAAGAGTGGAAGTGATGTCAAACATTTGGAATGTTAACCAATAAAGAACATATGTTGAGTTTCCCTAGTCAATAAGGATCTTTCTAACTTGCTAATTGGTGGTGGTGGTGATAACAACTAAATCATCCTACATAGGGTCATTAATGTAGAAATCTTGATTTGCGAACTATTAGATACATTATCTTTATTTTATATTTATCTTTTATCTTTAGTTAGTTTGTTATTGTTTTTTATTTTTATTTTAGGCTTAGCCCATATTTCTTCTATATAAATAAAGGACCTTATGTATATTCAATGCAAGGGAGATTGATCTCATACATAGTTTTCACTATATTCAACATGGTATCTAGAGTCAGATCCTTTTGAAGAAATTTCTTTTGTTGCTTCTGCCACTACACTCGTCGCTACTGGCGGCGTCATCGTCTACCGCCGTCGTCTATTACAGTCACTACCGGAGTTTCAGTTTCGGCCGACGATCACACGATTTTGATCGTATTGGCCAGACGACCACCATGCCATCAATGAAGCGTTCATTGGAGCTCTGACGCGCTCTTAACGCCTTTAAAAGTTATGGATTTGCTCCATTTTCCGTTGCGTGTGTAACACGTCACGTCTCCTCTCAAGAAGTTATTCACAGCATCAAGGTTGCTTTATTTCCTTTTTCAAGTGTCTTGATTAGAGAATCTTAGATTTTTAAGGTTTTTCTCTCTTGTTCATCCATGGCTTCTTCCATTATTGTCTCTTTTGATCTCCCTTTTGTCACTTTTGACCTCCCTTTTCTCACCATTGCCTTTAACCCGTTCATATATGATTTTTTTTCTCGTGGAAAATATGGCTTTTGTTAGTTTTAAACTAATTTTTGTCGCCTAAAATTAGAACAAACTAAGTTTCTCCACTAATGAAGTATAGGGACAACCTAGGTATCAATCCTTGGACTCGGTACAATTAAATTCAAAGTGTTTGGTTAATTCTTGCTTTTATTTACTACCTAATTAACTACTAATGCAAGGTGGGGAAATTAAAAATGAAACAATGAAATTTAAAAATAAGAAAATCTGTTTAAGGAATGAAAGAATATGAACTAAAAGGAAAAATAAAAGACAATAGAAATCTAAACTACCTAAGACAGAAACAGTAACATGACCAAAACTACTCACAATTACTGCTACAGAAACTAATGAATCTAATTAAAACATAACACTAAAATTAAAAAGCAACTGAAATTAACCTAAAAGATGCAAGGATTAAGAGGAAGCAAAACAAAATCTAAAAGGAATTAACACTACAAATATTAGAACATAAAATCATATGCAGAATCTTAACAGATCAACCAGAATTCACAAAAAGAGAAAGTTAACTTGCAATGAAATTAAATCAGTGACACAAATCATTTCTATCCTAATCTATATATCACCAAAAAGCAAATAAGAGCAGAATTCAGAATTGAAACAAAATAAAACCGATTTCATAGGTGAATGTACATTAAAGTGAATAAAAGAGTGCTTAGAGTTCTCAGGAAGACATCCTGATAATGTGAATCCCAATCCAGGGTATTCTAGTTCATATTTCAGAAGTTTGAATTGACTCTTTCCACTCATTTGTCCAATCAATGTTCATTAGCCTATTCATCAATCTAAAACTCAAACAAATTCAAGAAAGCATAGAACAAAATGTAAATGTGCAAATGATTGAGGATAAAGTTTCAATTACACTCAGAAACACATTCTAACTAAAGTAAGCCCATCACAAGGTCTTATAGTTCATATTTCAGAACTTACAGTAGTAATTTCCACTCCTTCTCAATCAATGCAAATCTAAATTTGATATACACTAAAAAGAAAAGAATAGAAACACAAATTCGGATGAATCTTTATACATTGGACTCATCTTTGACTCGAGAAGACATCTCGATAAAGAATTCTCACTAAGGAGTCATTCAATTCCAAAAGGAATTGCAAAGATGCAGAGAATCAGAGTCCAATTCATTTTCAATGAAAACAACACAAAAATCAAAAGCAAAGAACAAATTCAACACAAACAAGAATACGAACAAGAACACAGAACAAAACTTTATTAACATGAAAATATAATTACACACTACCGGATTCATCAATGCACTCGCGGTCTGTCACTTTCGCAAGCCTATCGGCGAAATCCAGGAGCCAAGAACTCTACTTCTACGAAAGCAAATAAAAAAACCTAATCTACAAAATGGAGAACTGTAGCGTCTGAAAAAGTGTATAAAGTGTGTAAGTATATTTACATGACAAAACCCCTTTTGATAGGGTTGGAAAACGAAAGAAAAAATGGTAGGAGAACCTTGCTCTAGAAGCTTCGCGCTTTATAATCAACGGCCAACCTTCATCTTCTTTCCAACCATTTGATCCTCTCCACGTGGCAGCTTCAGTCATCTTCCACTTTCCCGCCAGTCAGGTCTGGTCAGGACTCTCTCACTCAAAGCCCTAACTCTGAAGCTAGCTTTTCTCTCCTTCCCAAAATGAAGCATGTTTTCTCTCTTTTGCAAAATGAAGCACGCACACGACACCCCTAAGCAGCAGCATCTTCAATCTCTTCACCAAAACGATATCGTTCTACTTAGGCCCATTGTGCAAGACGGCCAAACTTGTGCAATCAGCAATAGTTACTCCAGGTGTAGCGGCTCAAATCTTCTAATCAGCCCAAGGCTGCTTCAAAGCACCTTCAGCAGCCCAACAACGCCCAACCTGCATAAAAGAAAAAAAAAACAATACCAAATTAAAGAAAAGAAAAAGAAATCTAACAATTAAAAAAAGAAAGATTTTTATTAAAGATTTTCTTAAAAAATATAAAATATTTAATTATTAACAAGAACTAAAAAATACTCCTAAAAACCTATTTTTAACTACAATTCTATAAAACTAAAGAATTTAAAGAAAAACCTAAATCTATCTTAATTCTAAACAATTAAAGACTAAAATATGCTATCCTAGACTTCTAAACACAATTAAAAGTGCAAAATTAGGAAGTTATCAGTTAGTTTATTTATAGTTGTGGTGACTCTTCAATAATGACCTCTTTATCTACTTGATGTCAACAATGCATTCCTTAACGGTGATTTGCAATAAGAGATTTATATGAAGAAACCTCCTAGATTTGTTGCTTAAGGAGAGTCTTTTGGGTTGATATTTCGTCTTCTATGTCATTTTCGTAAATCATTAAGAATTTGGTGTCACTCGAGTGTAGAAGCAGATATTTTTCACTAAGTCTTTATGGATTATATTAGAACAAGCTTGGTACATACGATTTGTATGCACTAGCTTGAAGATGACTATTAGATATATTATCTTTATTATATATTTATCTTTTATCTTTAGTTAGTTTGTTATTATTTCTTATTTGTATTTTGGGCTTAGTCCATATTTCTTCTATTATAAATAGAGAACCGTATGTATATATTAAATATAGTGCTCTCAAAATGGGTTGTAACCCGCGAGCCAACCCAGCTCACCACGGGTTTGAGCCGGGTTGGGTTTGGAAAAAGTGTAACTTTTTTATGCAGGTTAATTTTCAACCCGGCTCACTTAGAACCCGACTCACCAGGTTGAACCCGTGGTGAGCCGGGTTGGCTCACCAACCCACCTAATTTAATTTAATTATTTATTATTTTGTGTTTCAATAATATTAGTTAGCATTTTTTTTATTATATTGTAGATAATGATAAAGAAAAAGGTGTTGCAAGAGAGAAAAATATTATATATTTATCTATTCAAGACTTTAATATTATAAATTGACAAGTGATACAAAAATTATCAATATTAAAAACTTATTTATTTGCCTTTTGTACATGTTTTTGGATTATGCTTGGATTGTATGATATATTTCTTTTTTTTATTTTGAATTGTCTTTGGAGTTTAACATCATTTTAGTGTGACGTTTATTTAGATTTGAATTTAAAAAAATTGTAATTTTTTGTTTAGAAAAAAAAAACTTACAATTAAATGAGCTAGTGAGCCAACCCTTTAACCCACCAAGCCATGGTGGGTTGGGCCGGGTTCGAATTTTTTCAGCTCGCTAGTAAGTGAGCCGGGTTGAGTTGACTCACTAAGTGACCAACCCATGGTGGACCGGACCGAGTCGAGCCGGGTTACCCGTTTTGATAGCTCTAATTCAATATAAAAGAGATTAATCTCATACATAGTTTTCACTATATTCAACACAAACAATGTAATAGGAGGAAGGAAATGAGGTGGCAATAAGCTTACCAAGTTTATACTTTGGAGATATCTTTTTCTTGTAAAACATGAATTGCCTACCCAACAAGTCCTCTTACTATAGTATTGATTATGCCTATGACACATTGGAATGTCTAAATAATGACTTTAAAAGCTCTAATGATGGATGGATCCATCCTAGAAATTATCAATGATGATGAAACAAATTTACTTTTAGTTAATACCATAATATAATCTTGTCTCATAATAGTTTCATTATGTCCCACAGTGTGTGCCAAATAAGCCGACAATACACCAGATACAATAATTGACCTCAATAATGTTATATCAAATGACTTGGGATTAAAATATTGATGTCATTTATGGACGACAATGAGGTTCCAAATACAAATCTCCATTCTCCAAGAAAATTGAAACACTAGTTCCTTTAACCAAGACAATGAGGTTAGAATATTTGTCAGTATTTTATCATTATTGACGAATTTTCTATATTAGTTGATAAAGTTTATCAACCACCACTTTATTATCATATTTTTGTAGGTCGATAACTCATTGATAAATACCATTTACAAATGGATTGTTTCTATCGGTAATATGTGATTTCGTTGTAGTTATTTAATCTAAATTGAGTTCAATTATTGGCTTATTGTTGTATAAAATAATAAATAAATATAGGTTCGATAACATGGTAAAATTAATTTAAATTTTACATATTTCATTTATAAGTATTATATAACTAAGAATGATAATATTTAGTATTAAATATTAAATTTAAACAACTATGGAAACAGTTACTACAAAATTATCATTGATTAAATATATTTGATAAAAAAAATACAAACTAAGTGATAATCTTACAAGTATATAAAAGCAACTGGGAAATTCCTGAAAGCTTCCCGTCAGTTATTCAAAATTTAAATACGAGTTGGAAATTTCTCATTCTTGATAAAAATAAGCAATATATTAAAAAAGATACAACATCTATTATCTTAAAATAGTTACAAACACATTTATTTAATGTTTTGAAATGTATATAGTGATGGAGAGTCATTCACAAATATATATAAAATCTAGACATGGAAGAATATGTGCTTGACAAAACCTTTCTAAGCAGTTTCGTGCGTAACCCAATATAGGACAAAACGGAGAGGACTTTAAACGATATAATATTGTCTTAAATCAAACGGGATCTGATGGTCTTGGAATTTTGGGTTAAAGGATAAGGTGTGTTCATTTTGCTTTATCCAAAGGATGTCGCATACACATTCACCTCCACCTTCTTTCTACGTCACTTGAGATAAAATAACATCAAATTCATGTTCTTCTTCCTGTACGAGAAAACTCACTCTCCATAACACTAGTTATATAAGGTAATAGGCCAGCTGGTTTGTTAGGGTTTGACAAATTTATTAAAACCTTTGACTCATTCTTTGTCATGTAGTACTAAAGTTTTTCAAATGTTGAAGGCGAAAATGATGAGACGAGCCATTTGTGTGCAGTTGGAGCATGAGTTCTGTGACGATGATGAGTGGGTGGAGTTATCATTATCTGGGACGCTTTATTTTCTGCAAATTCATCAAAAATTGGGTGGTTCATGCCATTTTAGGTAACATAATGAATGTCTTTGTTTGAATGCATATATGACTTTGGCATGGTTGTTAAACAGTGTCACTCTCACAAGATGAATTATTATAACTTTAATGGCGGCAGGGCGTTGAACAGATGTTATTTTCTAGAAATATTAAATTTTTTTATTGAAAACTGTTTTATTAATTGTTTAAAATGATTTTTAATCTTTTTAAGTATTCTTTTATTGATTTTGACATATTTTTTCGTGTTCAGTTTTCGATCAACTCTTAAAGGAAAGATTGAAGAAGGAATGAAGAAAGTTCAACTAATTAAAGATGAAAAAACATAAATAATAATTTATTTATTTGGTTGATAGTAAAAATTAAAGGTATATGATACTTGGAAAAAAAATTTAGGGCAAATAATAGGTTCAAGATTACTGACATTTTATTTTGAGTACCATAAAAAAAGGCTTACAATCTTATTACAAAAATCTTAGTTTTGCTTAACTATATTTATTGAAATAATTGAACATGCAAAATTAACATTAATATTCAATTAATTTCGAGGATAAATGATTAATAAAACAAATAAGATTTTTTTTTCTTGAAATATGGACTAGGACACTCTTTAATTTATCAATTTTTAATTAATAAGCTTTCAAAATTATCGATTTGGATTCATTTTAAAAAAAATACGTACAGATACGACTTTAGTACGAAGAAGTCGTCATTTTATTGGACCATTTTTTGTATTTCTGAAAATAAAATTGTGGAATTATGAAACGATTTATGTATGAATGTTGAAGTTGTGTTAATCAATGGCGACTTCAATTAATATTAACTAGACATAATTAAAGTCATGGAAGCAATATCCGATATCAACATAAGCTTTTCAAAAATAAATATATGCTAAAGTGGTGTTAAAGGAGAGATTTTTGTGTATTTTACATTAAAATGAAATTGTGTATCATGTGACGACTTTGGTTTAATTTTTTTTTTAAATATAGACACTGAAATCATTTTGATAATGACTTTCGTTTAATTTTTCAAATATGTAGTGGTGTCATGCATTGACTTTGAATTTTACTTTTCTCTAACAAGAATCTAAATTTTAACTATATGACTTTAAATTTTTAAATACTTTTAACAACTTTGTTATTTTCTTCTTCCACCACTTATTTTTATTTTAATGTTTTAAAGTTAAGTTTTTTTATTATTTGTATATACACATGTTTTATTTAAATTGATTATAATAATTTAATAATGAAATTTTAAAATTTTCTATGCTTTTTAAATTTTTAAATAATTACTTTTTATTGTTTTATAGAAATTGTTATATGAATATACAACTTCCATTTTATCAATTTTTTATAGACATATTTTTTATTTTAAAATAATTTTGACAATTTTATTCACTAATTAAAATTAAAACATTAAAACATTTTTATAAATTTTGACGATTTTAAAATAACAATATTTTTATTTTATAATTTTTTTTTGTTTCCATCAAAGAACTTAATCGCTCAATTCACGTTGATGGAATCTTTTAACAAATTTATCTGTCAAGCAACAAGATATTTTGTCGATGAGAGATTTGGACAGACATATGTTAATTTCTACTAACTCTAATACATTTTACACATCAAGTATTTACTATTTTAACACAAACATTGATTATTTCAAAAGGAATAATTTCAAACTAGATTTTCTCAATACGAGACTGCATCTATTGATGTCTACAATGCAGTCCCCTAGATCCTGTTGAGGAGGAAAGACTAAGGAACAAATGTAAGTTAGAGGTGGCAGGTGAAAAGTATAAGGAACGCATATACGGAATTGGACATATCGATTCTCATTATGATTATGTTGACAATTACTTATAACAAACACAAACATCTTTTAGTCAACAAGTAAATCCAAAAGAGTTTATTCAACTTCAAATGCGACTAACAAAAAGTGATGAACAAATTCAAAAAATGAATTCCCAATATCAAACCAGATTTGACACCTTACAAAATTTTATTGGTGCAATCATCTAATATATTCCATTTCTGGTAGTGATTGCACAAAATATTTTTCAAACACTAAATACTGAACAACAAAATCAATCGCAAGATAATGATCAAGTGTAACCACAAGATCAACAAAATTCTTATCGTGATTATTAGTATTAGGGAACTCCAAAATTTATTATTATGTTTGATTTCGTATCAACTCTATATTTTATTTATGAGAATTAAACACTTGTATTTTATAGTGTTTGGATTTAGAGATTTTATATATGAATATTATTGTATTGTCGTATGAATATTGTTTGGATTTTATATTGTTTCTTTCATGAGTATTTCTTATATGTAAGACTATTGTTGGTTGGAGTATGTTTACTTCAATCAATAATTGTTTCAACAAACAAGTTGTTTTTATCAAAGCTAACCATCATGTTACGTATAAATAAATTCATAGATAAATTACATACTGATTTATCTATAAATAATTTATAAGTATTTATCTAAGATAAATTCGTAGATAAAGTTTGATACAATGATTTTATTGATGGAGTTTTGTCCATAAATAAGTTGTAGGTAACATTATGTTATTATGGATATTTTGACTTACATATAGATTTTGTAATAGAAAATAGTATTTTTTTTTTCTCGTAATGATAAAAATCGAGTTGAAAATACTTTTAACTTTATGAGTTATCAAAAGTTAATGATTCAAAATTAGATTAAATTAATTTTTTTATATATTCTTTTGTTAATTTATTTTACTTCAATTCATATTGGATTAATTGGGTTAAATTTTTTTTTTATTTTTTTTATATCTTTAAATTCAAAAAAAAAAATTCTAATCTTTTTTAAAATAAACTATATTATTTAATATTTAAAACTTAAATAATTCAATGCTACAAATTATATATTTAATTACTATATTAATGAAATAAATTGAATAATAATTATATTACTATGTTTTAATAACTTTAGTCGATTTAAATTAGATTATAAATTTAATCTGTTACAAATTCATGAAAGATGTGATAAGATTAATATGGATCCAGTTTAATTCAATTTGAAAATCATAACTTTATTTTTATTAGTATATCCAGCTCAATAATTTCGATATTTTAGTTTTAAAATCGCTCATTTAAAAATAAAATTTATAATAATTAAAAATATAAATAATTAATTAAACTATTTTCTTTAAAGCATGACTTCCAGATATGATAAGATGAAAAGACTACACTCCAATTCGTCTATAGGCTGGTTGGTTTGTGACTCTCCATTTACATTTATTTCAATTTAAGTAGAAGTTATAATTAATGTGTTATCTTATATCAATATATATATTCTTAGACATATTTTAATACTTTATACTAATATTAGGAACATAAAATAAAATACAAAACAGTAAACTATTGAAGGTTAAATTAAATTAATTTTACTTTCATCACATTTATATGAAGTAGATAAAGGAAGCCATATAATTATAAATAAATGAAAATTAGGCATTTGGTAGCACTAGGTTAATATGAATACTTTATTTATTTATGATATTATAAATTACCATTTTTTAAAATAATATTTTATCATTAAAAAATTAATATGTATATTTTTATTTATTTTATATTTTTATATTGCATAAAAGTTGTAATTTGTGTAACTTTCTAAAACTTAATGCACTTTAAAAAAATAAAAATAGAAAAAATTTAGAGTAATATGGAAGAGAGAAAAAATAAATGTATATTAAAAAATAAAATAAAAATGACAGTGGTTTGTTTTCGTAAAACTTAAACAGTTTCAACCACTCCAAAATTTAAAGCCAGGCCAGTAAAAGAGTGTAAAAGATGGTGGTGAAAAGAAAAAAGAGTGTTTAAAAGAAAAATGGACAGAGGTCTAAGTTTCCTTTTGGGCTTTTGGCATGTAATAATGGACCCATGAAGATGTAATATATTTGAGAGTTATTTCCTCTGCCACCACATAATACTTCCTACACATCTCCATTCTTCTTTTGCCCTTATGTAATATTTAATTTATTGTGGTTAAAGATTTTAATTTTCATCAACATAATTTATATCCTGTTTATATCCTGAAACGGATGTGAGTATCAGTTGTATTTTTAATCGGATATCAACGTCCGTTCACGGATCTCTATGTCCGTTTAAGCATAAACGGATCTTGGTAATATAACGAATATTGTTGCAGTTTAAGTTTTCACCACCTAGTTTTAAACTCTTCAGCATTCTTTTAAGTTTTTCAGCATTCTCTTAAGTTCATCCATGGTCTTGTTATGTTATGCAGATCATCAAATGTCACATTTTCCTTCAATGGGTCAAAAACAACTGATTGAACCGGAGAATCAAAGGACATGTTTTTCGAAAAGACTATGACGTTATCTTGATCTGGGATGGGAGAAACTTCTTCGGAAACAACAAGTACTAACCACCTAATTGAACAATTAGAATATGAGTGTTAATAACTTTAGTGGATATTTCAACACAAATTTGAGTTGAATCCAGACACAAACTTAATCTACTACTGATAAATATGAAATAAATAGTGATGCGTGATGCAGATGGGAAAAGAGAAGGAAAAGGTGAAGAAAGAACAGTAGAATAGGAAGAGCAGTGCAGCCATTGCCTCAACCAACTTCCAAAAGCTTAGAGTTTGGGGGACATGATAGTAATTTTGGGAACTCCTTCAACAAATAACGCCTTTCCTGAATGGCAATAAGCGGTTAGGTTTGGAAATTTGAAAGCGAAAAATGCGAAGAGGAAAACGGAAGGGACCTTGAAGAATTTTCCAGATGCGTGACGGAGGTGAAATTGCTTCCATGTTAGGACATCGGATTCGGGAAGAGGAGACGATGACAAAGAAGACGTGGATTTAAAGTGGTAGGCATAGGAAGGGTTTGCTTCCACCTCTGCTCGTAGGTCTTCCCAGTGGAAGTCCTTGCAGAAGTATTGCGCTTCTGCTTCTCCTTCACTACTAGTTGTCCCTTTCTCCATTTGCTTCCACTCTTTTTTTTATAGCTATAGTGATCAACAACAAGTACTAACTACCTAATTAACATTTGCTACAAAGAGCATAAACAAACCTTGATCATCAGATCTATCACATGAGTCAGTGACAATGGAAGCAAAAAAATGGAGAAAACGAAAAAAAAAAAGTAAGAGAGCTAAGAGGAGGAGAGGAAGAAGACGGGAGAAATGAAGGTTATGTGAAGGTGTGGGGATATTACGACAGTGAAAAAGGAATTGAGAATGAGATCAGGGTTTTAGATTAAAATATGTAAAAGTAAAAAATAAATATTTAGATAAGGTTATTTTTGGAAATAAGAAAAGTTCAAGAGGTACATGAAGGACTATGTGGTGATGGAAGGAGTAACACTCAATATAATTTTATTTTAAAGTTTTGGATCATAAATTGCTAGCTTTGATTTCCAAAATGCCTTCCTCAAATAAAAAGGATTTTTACAAATACTAAATTACCTATAAGGATTGAATTTGAAATCTTTATTATTTTATTTTTAAGTTGTTGTGTAAATTGTGAAATTTAATAAAAATAGTAACTTACACATGGTTCAAAACCAAATTAAATCAATCAGTTTAAATATAAAATTGATGAAGTGGTCCTATATTCAATCAATTGCAACTAAAAAATTTGCAAAATAATTGGAAAATTTTGTAAAAATTAATCAAAAGGAAAAAAAAAGAGTTAAATTCTCAAAGAATAATGCTTAGTACAATGTCATTTTGGTTGTTTAAAAATCTAAAATAATTATTTTTTATTCTGTATTATTTAAAGGTTTTAGTAAATATTAGTGGTATAATTGACACTTACACCTAAGTAAGTATATGCTATTAACACTTAATTCTTTCATTGAATATTAAAAATCCTTAAAATATATATTATTTTTAATTTTTAATGTTATTAACTTATAATATTATTTTACATCATCATCCAGTTTTTTTATTATTGAAAAATGTATTCTCTTTTATGTATATTTTTAAAAATTTCTACAGAATATATATTTTTTCAATTATATCTTTAATTTAATTAATATATTGAGAGAGAAATTAACTATATTGACACAGAGAAAAAAGAAATATAGATATTAAAAACTATTTTAATTATAGCTTAAAATATAACAACCATCAATACAATATCCCACTAGCTAGATAGATTTACAAATAAAATTATAACTTAAATTAAAATTTTCAATATATATATATATATATATATATATATATATATATATATATATATATATATATATATATATATATATATATATATATGGGTTTGCTAATGGGCGTACGCCTGTTTTTCAGTTGGTACATTTTAACAATGTGTACCGGGTTTTAGTAGACAAAATACTGTAGCCCCAATTGAAAAAATCATAAACACTTGCCGTTAAATAATCTTACAAAAAATATTTTATAATGAGTTTTCATTTTATAATTTTTGTCTTATCTAATTTTATCCAATTTTCACAACCGTAAAGGAATTGATAATTGACCTGGAAAAAATCAGAAATACTCGCGGTTAAACAATTTCTTACAAAAAATGATTTTATAATGAGTTTTCATTTTATAATTTTTGTCTTATCTAATTTTCACAAGCATAATGACATCAAAGGAATTGGTAATTGGCCTGGAAAAAATCAGAAACATTCCGTGTTAAACAATTTCTTACCAAAAATGATTTTATAATGAGTTTTCATTTTATCATTTTTGTCATATATAATTTTATCTAATTTTCACAAGCATAATGACATCCGAAGGAATTGGTAATTGGCCTGGAGGGTTTTTTTAGAAATGATGATTCAACATATGGAGATGATGAAATTAGAGAGGTTAGTGAAGATAGTAAAATTGAAGAGATCTTGAATGAACATTTGTCTGAAGGTGAATATGTCAATGACTCAACTCTTTACAAAGGCAAATTGTTTAACGACATGTGTTTCTGATTTTTTCAATTCGGACTAGAAGGATGACAAAGAAAAGGTTGGAGGGAGAAAGATGAAAGAGAAAGGGTTGAGATGAATGAGAAAGGTAAGGATTTAGGGGTTTCTTTTTTTAGTTTTGAGAATGAAAATTATTAAAATACTCTTAACCTTAAAACTTAGAATTCATGATATATAAGGATATTTTTGTCTACTAAAATCCGATACCCATTGCTAAAATGTACCAACTGAAAAATAGACATACACGCGTTAGCAAACATATATATATATATATATATATATATATATATATATATATATATATATATTTATATTTATATTTATATTATTTATATTGATATGTGAGACGGTGTTATACTTATAATATCTCTTATTTAAATCAACACAATATCATTACAACCACAAACATATGATAGAAACAAGAATGATAAGCTTTTAGATATAAAATTGCAAAAACAATTATTAAGTAATTAACAATTATAACAACATTCGTACTTTTGTTCATATAATCAAATCCCGTCATAATTAATCTAAATTACATCATCTTAAAATTATTTTTAAAGGATAAATATGAGCATGTCAATTAGATAAATGTTTAATTTAACATCAAACTCTACCCAATCACAAACTAGCTCCTAAGTTAGATTGTTTCCTTATTATATTTTATGAAAGAATACACAATTTTAAAAACTATTACCAAATTTTAATTAATTATAAACAATTGTTTCATAAATATAAATTTTAATCAACTTCCAAGCTTTTGAAGAATTATTTTAATGATTTTTCAAAGCTTTCCCCTCATAAATATATTTTACTGAAAAGTCTACTTTAAAAAAAAAAGGATTATCATTTAAAGTATGCAAACAGTTTTAAAATTCATTGAATCAAGGAATCTTAATTCTTTGAAATAGGTAATTTTGTCTTTTTTTTTCACCCATTTGACAATATTATTTCATTCTCTTTTACCATTAAGTTTTTCAATATTTTTTTTGTCAGTGGTTATTATTGACTTTATGTATCACGTGGTAATGCAGTAAGATTCTCCTCTTTCCACAAAGGAAGTATTAAGAAATGATGCGATTAACTTGTCTTTTTCCCTCAAAGTCTTAAGATATGTCCAAATTAATGTTTGGAGTCTTTGGATGTGGCGAACCTAGCTTTCTTAATGGAAGTCAATGCCAATATCAATTTCTTTCATTTTATCCAAATCAAGAATACATTTTACTAGTACATCACTTTTATAATAATTTTACAAAAATATTTAAAACATAAAATTTTATTGAAAAGTATTATATTTAAATAAAATAAAACCTTCTATATATAATTTTTTTAAGCAATTAAAAGTGTGCATTTCATATTTATTTTTTTTACATCAAATACACATGATATAAAAAATGTTTGGAGAAGTATAATTAATTATGAGCATCAAATCACATTTCCATGATTTCATAGGCTGAATAATAAGGATAAATTAAAACAAAACACAAGTATCAAGTCTGCTTAACAATATTCACTGTATTTTTTAAATAATCAAATAGGCTAACCTTTTCGGGAAAATAAAAAAAAAGTTAAAACTGTTCACGAAGCAGCATGTTTGGTAGAGTTGAATTTCGTTAAATTTAATATAAAAATCGTTTAAAATGGATTGGGTTAGATTGGGTGAGTGTTTTTTATTTTTTTTTAACTCAAACCAAACTTATCAAATAGTAAATTAGTTGGCTGAAATTAGGTGAATGACATCACAATATTTAAATTTATTTTTTACTTTTTATAAATTTAAGTTGGAATAAGGAAAAGAAAAAAAATGATAAAATTAGTTTCACAATTAACATATGGAGTGTAATGTTTTCATTACCTACGAAAACCACTTTTGATTTTTTTTAGTATATGAAACTTGATATTAAGTGAATGAAGATAGAAAAATTAATACAGTAAGTTTTGGAAAAATATCAATAAATAATAATAATAATAATAATAATAATAATAATAATAATAATAATAGACAAAGAGAATAAAGGAAAACTAGAAAATACCAAAACCTTTAATATAAAATTTCTTCTTTTAAGTCATTTTCTAGATAGATTGGGACAAATATAAGAGACTAGTAACATAGAAAATGTATTTTTTTTAATTGTGGAGCAAATAATTTTGTGACAGAGATTAGTAACACATAAAATACTGTTTTTTTTTAATTGCAGAACCAATGAAAAAGAAACACTAATGAGATATTAAACAATGAGTCACAAGTCAATACAAAAAAAAAAGATATATTCAACTACAAACTTTAAAACAATATAATAATGAGTTTGTTAGCTTATGTATTACTCCACTAGTTTATTTTATGATCTTGAGTTACATTGAACTCCAACATGTCTCACAAGCTTTAAATTTGTTACTTCAAGAAATCAGACACTTTTGCTATTTAGGCTTATAAATTTACTAACCGCACCCCTACTCTTTTTTTTGGTGGTACGAATTTTAGTTTCAGTGCTTCCAAATTTTAGTCTTATTTGAGTCCTAAATCAAGTTAGTTAGAAACATACATGAGAAACCATTTCTATCTAAGCCTAAGTTCAGTTCTTACATGTAAACATACATATAAAATTCTTCCTTATACTATGTCACAAACAAAAGAATAAACATTTGCTTAGGAAATATAAACCTTGTCAATAATCCCATTTGTTATGTTAAACATAATGTAGCATAGAGAACAGAGAAACAGGGTCCGGAGATTCCTAGTTTTTAACGGAAAAAATTTGAATTGAATTTTAGTGCAGAATGCCTGAGGAGCAGAGACAGCACGCATCTAGACAACGTACGAAACGCGCAGCTGCAATGCAACTGCGATGCTGTGAAGTTCTTGGATTTCGCTTTTACCAAACCCAACTACCAATGGTGATAAGAGTCACCTCCCTCTCGCATTTATGAAATTTTGGAGGCTTATCATTGTGACCACTTCTGCTATTATAATACTATACTAATATCGATGCCAATTCTCCTTCGTATTTCTCTTACTTGACTTTAATTGCCTGCATCTGCATGTATTCAGAACTCTCATAATCGGCAATTGTGCACAAATACATTGCCTATGGTCAAATTATTAACTAAGTAATTCAACAAACACCATTATTGAATTCTAAATACTTATATAAGAGTATATCATGCTCTCTACTAAGACAAATAATCTAAACATTTAAAAGTGGATTTTCTCATCTTTTCTAATTTGGTTTCTCTTAACAATATAAATTGTTAGTTTAAGTTATACTAAGTAAGTAGATATGATAAAAGTTGAATATCATGTAAGAAATAGATTTATAAATTTATTGTTTTAAAGTTTTTTTTATTAAAAGTGGTGTTATTTATTTATGTATGGATTGAGTTCTTGGTTCATTGGTATTGTATTTTTTGAGTTATTCTTTTTTAAAAGATTCATTAGTAGTATCAAACTGAAGGTTCGTTTTAATAATCTAAGTTAAGTAAACGTGTCTAGCTATAACGAAGGACAGGATAAGTAAAGGTATATTCATAATTAGATCGAAACTCAATGTCTTAAAATTGTGTTGAAGGTTATATTATTCTCTTGTAGATTAGACTCATATCTTACCATCTTATTCCTCTCATGGTTTAGAGAGGTTCTAAACTATATATAGAACATTCAACTCAACTGCTTTTTCATGACTATGTTCAAAGGATGTGAGTGGCTATTCTCTAGCTTTTTCATCAGTGAATAAGATGGTTGGTTGATCAAGTGGTTTACAATGGACATTTCAAATTTTGTATGTAAAACCAATATATTATACACTTACGCATCCTGTAAATTGTTCCTGCCACTCTGCAAGGTTCTCCACACTGCTATTAATTAAGTATATATCTCTCTGCTGGCGATGGGATTGATTTCTACAAAAAAATTCACGCAATTCATTACCCCATATGGACCAAGACCTCTATTTTGAAGAAGGTGATGTTCTTCAATTGAGTCACTCACTGACCAAGCCTGTCACTGCAGCAGTGTTGGTTGGACTATGATACTAATTTATTTGTCCAGGCTGTCCGTAAACTGGTGTGGCCTTGTTGCAAAAATGACTGTACTTTAAAGTCAAACTCATCTACGTACTACATTTTTCTTCTTTAATAATGGATTTGTTACGATGTACCTGTGTGGCAGGAGCATCAACTACATGCAGAAATAATTATGAACAAGACCCCAAGTTGGTCTCTCCTTTAATCACTTTCAACCGTCGTATCTCCGAATCACCAAATTGGACTACGTTTGAACAAAAAGTGTTTTTATTCTCAGAACGACCTTTTTTTTCTTCACCCTTTCACAAAATTAATGTACTTTTCTAAATTTTATCTAACATTGCCTTAGGTATGACCGGATATCGTTGTGGCTTCTTCAACTGTGTTCACGTTGGAATAGCTTCAAGTTTTGAAACATGTTCGGAAGAATATTCCATGACTGTTCATAGTTCAAGTGCAAACTATATAACATCTACGTACTTTTCATTCGTTAATCAAGCGAGAAAACTTTGTGCAAGTATGTCCTTTCTATCACATGCTGTTAGTTGAAATGATGAATCATGACATGACAAATTATTAGTGTTTGTTAGGACAGTCAAAATAATAAGACCTGTGTCATGCTCTTGTACAAATTCTCCAAACGACCGTATCATTTTAATTTTCATTCACGCTTTTAACCCGGTTTCCAAATTCTCCTTCTGAGTCTATTTATTTATGTGCATACAAAATTCAGAAGGTAGTCGAAAAGTGTCATATAAATCTTTTTGGTATTAAGTGACCAAGCTATTATAATATGAACAGGGTTTGAGATAGCTCCAAGTTGAACCAAAGTATGGAGGAACTGGATGAAAATGAAACCAATGATGTGCCAAACTCTTGACTATTATACTGTTGTAGTCATTGAGAAAGTGTGGAGCATGTGATCCAAATCCTTGGTGAACTTTTTCTGGAGTGTGAAATTAACATATTTCAACAAGAACAGGTTTCATATTAGGAATCTGATAACCTGTAGGAAGAAATTAGAAGGTAGCATGGACTTTTTGTTTAGGTGGTAAGTGGAACCTAATAAAGTTGACAGATAGGAAATTTTCACTTCTACCGTGAGACTTTTGCAGTAGATAAAGTGATCATTTGGACGTGACTTTGGCTCTCGTGCTGTGGTTTCTATGATTTCTAATTTCTGTCAAATAAAATAAGTAAGAACATTCACTCTCTCCAAGTCTTATAGAATAAAAAATTGTAGTAATTTGACTAAATCATCAAACTACCCTTATATATTAAAATATTACGAGGGTGCACAATTCGTATGTAAGGGAGCAAAAGAACAATCTCCCAATATCAGCTGTCTTTGTTCTCTTGTCGTCCCCATTTCTGCTCGTGCTTCAAAGGTTAATCATATAATGTGCCCCTATATTCTTTTTCACTCGTATAAACTCTCTTTGAACTGGGGAGACAAGTAGAGAGGAGTGGAAAATAAAAAAATAAAATAAAAAAGTTCAAAGAAATAAAGTGAAAAAATAAGTTGTTTAATTAAAGGAGAGATAATAAAACATAAAGAGAAATAAGTGAAAATCTTGAAAGTGAGATCATCTATAAAATAAAAAGATGATGTGTTTCAAGGTGTACGGTGAAAGTTAATGTTCAACTTTTAGAAGGTAATTCAAGGGGTCTCGATACTCTAATTCTCATGTAACTTCCAAACGGTTTAGAGCACACCTATAGAAGATATTCTGGTTGTCAAATTCAGTTTAATTTTTGACCTTCAGATATTAATGCTTCATTTATTGTGATAATCATATTTTATCTTAAGTTATTAAGTATGTTTTGATAATTAATCTATCGGTCAGACTCTGTAACCATTTGGTTTTGATAGTATTTCATCATGTCGTTTGGTATGTGACTATCCAATAGTCATACGAGTTGAGAGGGGAAGCTCTCTCAAGTTTGGTAAATTGTGTTTTTTATGATGAACTTGTTAAATGTTCTTTCTTAGGTGATTAAATTGTTAGATTAGGTTAAATTCATGAAGGATAGATTCTTGGTTGCATAGAATAGCAAAACTACATAAATCTGGTGTAGTGCTACTGTTTTAATCAATTAAATATAGTCCATAATCACTTAAAATGGATCAGAGGCACACCAGGGAGATATTCTCTATTTTAATTAGGGATGACAAAACAATTCGTGTCTGCGGGTACCCGCGAATAAAATACGTTACGGATAGTTGGTTGTATAAAAGCTGACATAATCACGAACAATATTTCCTAAGGCGTGTAGATTCACTGTCGTTAAGGACTTATCCGCGGTGTATTGCGCAAGTCCCCTAGGATACAACAGGAACTTTCTAGAACATCTCTGAGGATCTCAAAACTAGCAAGGATCTCTAAAAAAGAGAATAAAATAAACCCAGAATAATTTTAGAAGAGGAAAAGAAGAAAGGAGAAGGAGAGAAGACTGACTTGGGATGATTTGGAATGGAGAAAGAGCTCTCTATTTATAGAGCTAGGGAAGAATAAAAGTAATAAAAGACAATAAAAACCATTAAATATTTACCGTTGGAACATTTAAGAAAATGAATTTGAACGTTATTAGCAATTAAAGTTTTGACCGTTGCAATCCAACGTTTTCTTTTGTAATAATCTAACATTATTACAATAATCCCCCACTTATTGCAAAAAGAAAAAAGATAAGAAACTTTTATTCTTGGTCTCAAAGGATGTAATGCATCAGAGTTCGTATAGCAAGCTATATGAACCAGTCTTAGATTTAGAAACTTAACACACAGTGTAGTTGGTATAGCAAGCTATATGAACCAAACACACTTGATGTGTGTTAGAGGTTTATCAATCACAATACACCCCCACAATCCTTGCTATTATCACTGTGTTGCGCTTACTAGGCCATGCGCGTGCCCGATATTCATGAGTGCTCTAGAGATCATGCCAAGATCTCATGCAAGTGGCCCCACTCGACACTCATATAGGTGATTTCATCAAGTGTATGATGCAAATCATACACCACCTGTAAGGGATATGAAAATCATTAAAAACTTTTTTTAAACTAAAATTCGTTCACCACCACATAATATTTTAATTACAAAGTTTAATCTCTCAATAATGCAATCTCTAGCACTTTCACACCCACACCATAGGAATGGACATTACTGATTAAAACACTAGTGCAAAGGTTGGGTTACCATCACTTGTTTGTTTGCTAGTGGCTTAAGTCACATTCCCCTCGATGTTTCTAATATCATATTTTTTCCCAAGGGTGTTATCAGAGGACCTGCTAGATTCTGTTCTGACTTCACATAGTCAATGGACATAGTTCCACTCTTTAGCAGCTGCTTCACAAAATTGTGTCTCAATTGAATATGTCTATTCTTTCCATTGTAATTTTGTTTTTAGCTATAGCTATTGCCGATTGGCAATCATAGTGTATTGACACCGATGGGTTGGTTTCATTCCTAGTGGAATGTTTGCTAAGAAGTTTTTCAACCACTCAGTCTCACTATCAGCCATCTCAAGAGCGACAAACTTAGATTCCATTGTTGATCTTGCAATAATTGTTTGTCTGGTTGATCTCCATGTAATTACACCGCCCCCAAGTGTGAATATATAACCACTAGTAGATTTTGTCTCATCTGAATCAGAGATCCAGTTAGCATCATTGTACCCTTCTAGTACAGCGGGAAATCCACTATATTCAATGGCATAATCCATTGAAGCTCTTAAGTATCTCATAAGCCTGGAAAGTGCATTCCAATGTTCTTGATTTGGACATTGAGTGTAACTACTCAGTCTACCTACTGCATAAGCAATATCAGGTCTAGAAAAGCTCATCAAGTGCATTAAGCTCCCAATTATCTGGGCATACTGAGGCTGAGATAATGATTCTCCTATATTTTTCATTAATTTAGATTTAGCATCATAAGGGATACTCACTGGTTTTAGGTCATAAAACCCAAACTTCTTAAGAAGTTTCTCAACGTATTGTTCTTGTGATAGTAATATACTATCTCTCATCCTTATGATTCTAATATCTAAAATCACAGTGGCTTCACTCATCACTCATGTCTTTCATTTCAAAGTTTGTTTAGTTCTAACAATAATCATTCTCATATTCTCTCTTTAACACTATTCATTCACCATTATCTCATTCAAAAATACTATTCATTCACCATTATCTCATTCAAAAATATAATGTCCTGAATAGATTCTACTCAAACAATAATGAGAAAATATAAATAAATATAATTCAATATTAATTCAAAATAATAAATCATTTATTATTTTGAAATTAAATTAAGGGTTCCTATTCAATTAGGATTTCAAGTTAAAAAAAAAGATAATAAAAAAGTTATTTACTAAAAGAAACCTACGAGAAGTTATTTTAACGCTTATGTTAGATTATTTCAAAATAATTTAATTCCCGCTTATAAATGGATCGGGTGTGGGTATTATAGTATCCGTATCCGCGAATATCCGATATCCTGCAAAAAATAAAAATTTAGTATATATTTTATTAAGTTAAATTTAATTAAAATTAAAATTAATTTATATTTTATCAAGTTAAATTTAATTAAAATTAAATTTTAATTTATATTATATTTTATATTATTTTTTAATAATTTTATTTAAATTTTATTTTAATAATTTATAAAACTATATATTTTTTAAATATTTGTGGGTACTCGCATGTATCCACCGTAACATCCCAAAAATTCACACTTTAAAAATTCAAAATTTAAATATTGTAATAATACATTTACGGTAACACCCCAAACTCTCACACTTAAATCTACACATAAGTTTAAGCTCAGATTTAACTGCAAATATAACATTGAATTCTTCTAATTTGTTCTTCCATCTCTTTCTTCATTTGCACGAGATCACGCGACAATCCTTCATCTGCTCCCGTATAACGAATTATACGATCATCGCACATATAAGATTTTCCTGCACAAACAAACAAGTAAGGGTGAGCTAACATACAACACAACATTTATAAAACATGCATAATTACTTTGATATAAACATCATATAAATTTATGTTAGACATCCTCATATATCATCATACTACAATTCTTATTAGACATTCGCCCCACAATCCCCAATAAACACCACAATACCCAATAGACACTCATCCGGATGATACGTTGATGAGCAATTCAACGGAAGATTTACCACTTGTGATGCCAGTCTTAGTCCCCTCACTATGTCCAAAACCGGCACATAGACCAGGACATCCGATCCTCCATATCATTCACAAGGTTAGTCCCCTCACTATGTCCAAAACCGGCACATAGACCAGGACATCCGACCCTCCATATCATTCACAAGGTTAGTCCCCTCACTATGTCCAAAACCGGCACATAGACCAGGACATCCGACCCTCCATATCATTCACAAGATTAGTCCCCTCACTATGTCCAAAACCGGCACATAGACCAGGACATCCAACTATAGGACCCTCAACATCAATATATACACAAATACCATATCATTACAGAATCTCTCCAGGAGACTCATAACATGCTCATATTCCTTAACTCATATAATACCATTACAAAATCTTCCCATAATACTCATATCATGAGCAAATGCAAAATCCCATATCGACATCATAAAATACATTCATTACAGTAATTTATCATATCTCATGCATTCACATATATCACATTACAACATATATTCCAAACATTTATACACATAATTCAATTCAAACTCAGAATCCAACACTATTTGTAGAATATTATTTGAACGAGCACTATTCACCGAACTCTATTGAACGAACGCTACAGGACGAACGCTACTGAACGAACGCTACTGGACAACGCTATTCACCAAACACTATAAGACCGAACACTATTTGGACGGACGCTATGAGATCCAACACAATCAGGCCGAACGCTAAAAACCGAAAACCACATTGGATTAAACATTATTCGGTCGAACATTAAAACCGAACACCTCACTAAAATCGGATACTGGCTGAACGAACGTTAAGATCAATCTCTGAGGCTCAGTGCTAAAACACCAAACATTATTAAACCGAATACTATTAATTCGAAACTACTTGGACGAACGCTCAAAGATAAATAATCTTCGATACCGAACGCTTCTTATTGCGCAATCTGTTAGGACGAACGTTTAGAGTCTGCGTCGAATACCTCGATCACTTTACCGAACACTTAGAGTACTGGCCGAACGTCTAGAACCTTCGCCGAATGATCACGACTTAACCAAACAGTATTAAATCAAAATCTGACCGAACGGTACTAAATCCATTCTGACCGTTCGGTACTAAATCAAATCCTGAGAGTACTAATTTTATACGAACGCTACAATTTCTAATACACTAAAACCAAACGTTCATGATCCAACCTTAAGAATATCAATTTACAACCGAACGCTCAAGATCTAAATTTAAGAATATCAATTTAAGACCGAACGCACACTAAAACATCAAAACCGAACGTTCAAGATTCAAACCTAAAAATGTCAGAAGAAGGTCGAACGCTACAATCACTAATTCATCAAAGCGGACGTTCAAGATTCAAGTCCGATAATACTAAATTAAGTCGAACGCTACAGTTACTAATACAAAATCAATACCTAACGCTAAAGATGAGAATACCAATTTAAAGACGAACACCTACGGTCACTATTTCACAAGATCGAATGCTAAAGATTGAAACCTAATTATATCAATTTAACCACGAACGCTCAAATCAATAATACATCCAGACGAACGCTCTAGATCACCATTAGAGACTACCTAACTAAAACCGAACGCTATAGTCACTAATACATCGAAACCGACCGTGTAAGATCCAAACGTAAGAATACCAAACGCTCCTGATTGAAACTTAAGACTACCACTTGAAGACCGAACGCTCAGGATTGAACCTCATAATATCAATTTATGAACGAACACTCAAGATTGAAACCTAAAATACCAAATTGAGAACGAACGCTCACAATCATTAATCTACCAAGACCGAACGCTCGAGATTGCTGAGAATACTTGACTAAGGACGAACGTTTAAAATTACTAATTCTATGCAGTTTGAACGAATGTCTAATATATTTCTAACTGAGGATGAACGTTTAAAATTACTAATTCTATGCAGTTTAAACGAACGTCTAATATATTTCTAACTGAGGACGAACGCGAACGCTCGCTACCTTAGAACGCTAAAACCGAACGCTCGTACTATTTTGGTCGACCACTAATTGATCGAGCAAATTGGACGAACGTCCAATTTTGACTCACCAAAATTGGACGTACGTGCATTCTGCAGAATCGCACCAGATTTTTCCAGAAACCCCATTGTTTCACCCTTTTTTTTCCCAAATTTGCAACAGTATAGTTCTACAATTAATCATACGGTTTCATAGCAAAGAAGGATACTCTGAACACAAAAATTATTCATCAAACAATCATAATATGATCTCAAACATATTATTCCTACAATCTATATAAACAGATCTAGCTCCCCTTACCTGGTTTTCTCCAAGCACAACCATCCTACAGCCAAGAACTCTGCCCCAATCGAAACGACGAAAACGTTCGGTTGAAATGAAGCCCTCTACTCCGCGGAGGCCAAGGTAGCATCAGAATTGAATTCCTATGGTTCAAGTTGCTGGAATTCTAGAGAGAAGCGAGAGAATTTTTGAAGATGAAGTTTTAGAACGAGAAAGAATGGGTTCCTTACTTGTGGGCTGCTCCCCCTCCCCCAATAATTGCACTCTAATAATGCAAGAAGTGGGTGTCCCCACCACTTAAAAAAAATGAGGTCCTTACATTCTCCCCAACAACAAAAATTTTCGTCCTCAAAAATTAAGCTTACGAGAACAAGTCGAGGTAAGTTTCTCTCATCTCATCCTCTAACTTCCAGGTAGAGTTGCCTATTATACCATCCTAGATGACCTTGACTCGTTTGACAGTTCGTCCTCAATCCTTACTGGTTGCACTTGAACTGACAAATCCTTTCTAGCTTGCACACTCTCAACCTCAAGCACTGTCCTAAGGTGATCTTCATGCTCACGTGAAGGATGTAAACTAGAAACTTCTTCAGGAAAAACATCTAAGAAGTCATTCACAACCGCGAGGTTTACACTCCGATTCTCCTGCGTCGCATGATCTGAAACTTGAGTCGCTTCCATAGGTGACAACACTAAGAAGCAACTATCATCTCCCAGGAGGTCTTGCCTCAAGACACCGATCGACAGAGACATACCTTTGTCTTCATCATTTGAAACCTTTCATCTTAGCCTATGATCAAACCTTTCTTCTGCGTGAACTACTAATCTTGAAACATCCAACTAAACTTGACTCTGAATCATCCACTTGCTGATAAAACTTGATCATCTCCTTCAAATTTTTCACTTAACTTAAGATCCTTACAATACTTCATTCTTCTCCAAAGACCTCATGTTATGCCTTATCTGACTGCCTCTCGAAATCTTCTCCTTCTACTTCCTATCTTGATACTTATTCCCCTTAGTCACTTTAAAATTTCCTATTCCTTTCTTAACTTAAACCTTAGGTCATCCACCACTTTCTTATTCAGATTCCAACCATCATTGATACCTCGATCCATGTTACCAATCTCCCACAGCGTCACTCCGTTTCTCACCAACACTTCCCTTTCTTCTGACTGCTGACGTTACTGATATACTAAACCCAACTCATTTCTCAAACCTTGTTACAACCATGCTTATCCAAAGCTTCTCTTAATCTAACCTCTGAACTTCTTGTGAACGTACGATATAAGATCTTCTGACTTTGTTTCTTGAAAGTTTCTTCGCCCAAAACATTACTTCTAAACTCCAATATCTTCACTCGTCCTCCGAAGCTTAACTTTTAGTCTTCTAACTCCTTATCTTCGAGGCAAGAATTTGTCTCAAAGGCTTAAACCAATCCTAATAAAGGTATACAATTCAAGTTGTCCTTGAATATGCATTCCTCTACTACTATAGAGCACATTACACTACCACAAAAGCAAGAACAAGACAACAATTACTACAGGAAACAACACTGAAACTCTAACTCTTTCTTAACTCTAACCTTCAGAATTAAGAAAGGAAAATCATCTATGGTAAAAGTCACGAGTGTGCACCCTCATTACTCTTATCAAGACATTTTCTGTTCTCAAAACTTTAGTTAGATACACACCTTACTATATAGACTTGGAGGAAATGGTAAATCATACCATTTACACTCAATTCTTCACAGAGAAGACACGGCAGACCCACAACACAGAGGTCATCCTAAGGACGAACTGCTCTGATACCATTATGATTTACCATTTAGTGTAAATGGTAAATCATACCATTTACACTCAATTCTTCACAGAGAAGACACGGTAGACCCACAACAAAGATGGTATCAGAGCCTAGCCTCTCCCAGTACGGTGTGGTTCGAGGACGAACCATGCGGAAGTTGGTGGGCATGTGACACCCGGGCACTGATACGAGGGCGGGGAGTGACGCCGGTGCAAGAGGCATGGTGCAGGGGGCACAGAGCGGCTCCTGGCAGGCTTCGAGTGGAAGGGACACATGGATGAATCGAACATACACCGGAATGAGAGGGATCCAGAGACTGTGTAGGTATGGGACTATACAGTTGAAGGATAGCTTAAAGGAATTGATTTGACTACTCATATCACCAAAATGCATTTTCTTTTCGGTAGCCTGACTCATAAGAACTCCATGGTTAAGCGTGCTTAGCCTGGAGTAATTCTGGGATGGGTGACCTTCTGGGAAGTTTTCCCAGAAAGTGTGCGAGTGAGGACATTAGAGATGTATTGAGTTTTATTTTTCTATAATTCTTTGTGAATTGTGTTTACCTTTGGTGTGTAGACAAGGTTCATAGAGTGAGCGTGTGTAGTCTCACCTTTAGGAGTTTATTCTTGTTATGATTTGAGATTTATAATGCATAGGTGAATCTTGTATCTCTATAATCTTGACATTTGTATTAATGGATTTTCTTCCCGTTTAGGTTGTTGAAGGAAAACTGGATGTAAAACTCTTAAAGAGTTGAACCAGTATAAATTTTGTGTGATTTCTTTTATTGATCTTACTTCTTAATAAGCTAATTCTTTAAAAGATTAAAAAATTCATCTTTAACATATTTTATACACCTAACTTGTCCAATAAGAGTAACCAGTTTAAAACCAATTCACTAATTTCTTAGTTGAGATATACTGATTATTCAATTTTAACACGTTACAATATATTTAAAGAGTAACAAAAGTATTGTGTTAAAAATGAAATATAATTAAACATTAAAAAAATATTTAAATACTTGTTTGTGTTGAAATGAACCATTTGTCCCGTTACAATTAGGTGTTTGTTTATGAATAATTTTATAAAATCATTTGATATAAAAAAATAACTCTTGAAACATAACTTATAATTTTAAAAAATCATTATAAAAGCTAAGTTAAAGAAAAAATTATAACGCACAAACAATCGTGTTCAAATAAGTTGTTCTTTAAATTATCAAAGTTTACTTTAATTCATTATTGTACTGTGATACAAGTCCAATACATAAAAAATTAACAACATTAATATTTTTTTTTAGAGATTTGCATGAGACTAATACTATATGAGTCTAATTTGTATAAGAAATAAACATTATCTTAACTAAAAATTTTAAAACAACATATTTTTAGGTCTTAATATAATACTCAACTTTCTTATCTTTATTTAATAAAAAAAAATTATAACCATACTTGAATTCCCATAAAAAAACAACATATTTATTCAAAGGAGTATATTTTATCAAATATTAATTAAATCCCATCAATTATTTTGTGAACCCTTACATAAATATGAAGGAACATTTAGATTTAGAGTTTTTAAGTTGAGTATTACTTCAAATTTGAATAAACATATCAATATCATTATAATGTTAGGCTTATGATCTCATAACCAAACATCCAGACATCACTTAGATGGTCTTTACGGTGAGATGTTATTGATGATCCAATTTGGTCCTATAACATGTCTTGTCAATCAATTTCAAGCAATGATGTATGAGAGGGTAAGTATATATAAACATAGATATAATGTAGAAGTATATAATCAATAGTTAAACCACCTGAAATTTTTAAATTTGAACCCTGCAAATGTAGTTTTAATCATGACACATAAAACCATATTTATGTTGTTGTTCAGCTCCTTGGAAAAGATGTCTAAAACTGAAAGCTTTTACCCTTGATATTTGATATTGATCACAATAAGCTAATATTGACTTTAACTCGGAGTATGCAATGGGTTGAGTTTTGTATTCCTCCTTCCTCTTCTTGTTTACCTAAGAGGTATTTAAAAAAACAAAATTCACATTTTTCTATGTATTACTTTGATTTTAGAGTTTATCAAGAATTTATAAAGACAAGTAGAAAAGAGAATTATGGGATATGTTCAAGGTTATGAGATGAAGAACTTCTAATGAATCATAACGAAGTGCTTATATGTCAACTTAATTAATTTTAAGGTTTTCAGATTAATAAATAAAAATAGGAACTTGTGCATATGAATTTCAACTTCATGAACTCATTCTGTGCAAATGATTTGCCTCAAAGTGTGTTAAGGGTGATGTCCTGTAAACTTAATGCATGGTAAATAGCCATTGTTTTATGAAAAAAGCTTTTATTTGGGTATCTTTAATGACTAATTTTATTTTATGAAAAAAAAAATCATTTTTATTTTTTTTTCACCATTTTTTAAAAGTAGAACGATTAAGAAAGTGGTCAAGATAATATTTTATTTATGATTAAAAAGTATTATAACCAATTAAATAAAATGAAAAATGTCATTAAATAAATACAGTATGATAATTTTAATATTAATAAAATGAAATATTATTGTATTTGACTTTGCATTCAATATATATATATATATATATATATATATATATATATATATATATATATATATAAATCTAAATCACATACTTCATAATATTCATGTTAACTTAATAAAATAACAACAATAAGTTTATATAAAAATTATAAAAAATCAATATAATATAAATTATAAAAAATTAAACTGACATAAATGACTATTATATATGTTTTATAAATAACAAATGAAAGATGATAAAATAACTCATATAAATGTGTAAACTTTATTAAAATAATTTTCTTTATTTAATTTTTAAAATTAAAAATGTAAAAAGAAAAATTGCTAGTTCAAACTGGTCCTCTTGGGAGGAGTTAGAGTTTTTGACCTATCTGATATTTGGGTTATCCCATTCCAGCTGTCAAATTTCAATTTTGGTTTAAATAAAGTAAAAAAAAATGGTTAAGTAGGGATAATATAGAGTAGATAATAAATAACTCCATTGGAATCTGCAAATGGCTCGAGTAAATATGTATAATAAGAAATGAACTGTGTTTTTAGAAATTTTTAAAAAGTTTTGCTAGACGAAATGATAGATATAGTTGTTTTTGAATAAATGATAAAATTTAAAAGATGAAAATACTACTTTTATTTTATTTTATTTTTTTTATAATTGCACTTCTATCAAATGGATGGAATCAAGATTTTGTTGCTATAATGATTTGTTTCATTGCAAAATATATTTACCTCTTTATGACTTTATTAATTGATTAAGTTTGTACATAATCAATTAAATTGTTGTGTATGAGAAGTTTGAGAACAATATAATCGATTATAAATTTAGTTAATTGACTAAACCAGATAACACTTTTAAGTGCTTTCAAAGAATAACTCATTAAACTCTTTCTTAGTCAATTCACTTCTTTTTCAATATCAAATGGAATGCCAATTTAACCTATTAATACAAGTTATAACTAATTAAAACAAAAAAGTGTTGAAAATATTTTTCAAAATTCAGTTAAAATAATCAATTAGAAGCTTGAAATAATTGATTAAAAGTGTCACTATTTGTTTTAAATCATCATTGTCAAAACTCTATAAATAGTGGTTGAATCTCAATCTTTTATACTATGATTACAATCATATAAGTGAATTAAATTGAGATCATATGGACAATTTTCAAGTTGTCAAATTGTGCTTACAAGATTTAACATCAAAGGTTGTGTTTTGTGATAAATCCTAGTGAATAGCTTTTGTTGTGAAGTTTGATCATTGAATTTATTGGTGGACTGTTCACTGTTGATATCTTTTTGTTGTCAAGATTTGATGAGGCAGAGATTCTCCAATGGGATCAAGAGTAGATAAAGTTGATATTATCTTATGGTTGATATTTTCTTGATGAGCACAAATATGTTGATAGTGAAACCAATTTTAATGAGGCCAATTAAATCCGAATGTAAAATCATTGGATTTAAACTAATATAAACCTTTTTGGGCAATCTTTCCCTTATTTTATTTTAACCAATCTTGTGTCATTCTTAGTTTATAAATTGAATTCCATTCAATATTTTAAATTGAAAATGTTTTTAAAATACTAAAACAGAAAACAAATACAAGGTGTGAGTTTGCATCTCTAGACCTAATTGTTGGTATTGAAACTCTCACATAGGTGCAGGAAGCAGTGAATTAAAGGGAAAGAGGCAAAAGGAAAGAACAGGAAGCAGTAAGTAATGAAGTAAAGAAGAAGAGCCAAAAAGAAAGAACACAAAGGAAGTAAAAATGAAACAGTAAGTAGTGAATAAAGAAAGAAGAGGAGAGCATAAACAAAGACAATACGAAAGAAGCAAAGATGAAAACAAAGAAGAAAGGACAAAGACCCCCACATAGAGACCGGAGAAAACAGCATTCTTAGCTGTCCAATTAATTAATGGTTAACCGTTTTTGCTCCAACATGTTCACAGCGAATCCCAGAGACAAAAGACGCATTTCCATCTACAGTTATCAAAAGTACATCCCATTGCTTTGCGCTCACCCTATCATCATCCCTTCACAAACAAGAAACTTAAAACACATAAACAAACAATAAATAAATACTTATGCTGCTTTCTTACATACAAAAAAGTACTGCTACTAAATTTTATTTTCCAATAAAGCTGTTCCTTCACTGTTTACACTGTTACAATTATTAATTCCTTACCAGAAGCTAGGCGACACAACCCCACTTAAACCACAAAACATAACAGACACACAAATTCAACACTACAATTCAAAGCCATGTTTTGTCTTTTTCTTTCGTGTTTAAGAAAAACAAAAATTCCACCCACTTATCTATCTATCTATCTACCTTGGTGTGCTCTTTCCCCTTTTCTCACCAAAACACTCCTATTGTACGTACCAAGATCGTGATCCAGATTTTATGTCCCTTCTCAATGTCGTCCCATCACTTTATGGCTTCAAAATTTTCAATTTTTTTTGGTTAACTACACCAAGATGATATGACATTATGACTAATGACATGGTCACTTTCTGATGGACCAGTGGGATAAAATCACAAACGTTTTTTCTTCTTTACTTTACTCTCTCTCTCTCTTTCTCTTTGCTAGTTCTTGAGCACGGTTTAGTTAATTCAAGAGTTGTGGATCGTTGGATTGTTTCCACATAGAGTGATTTTCCTTCTTTTGAGGTCCCTCTCTTGTCTCAGAGGAGAATCAGCAACGGTGATTCCGTTGGTTTTTTCACTTTCTGAGCTGAGAAAATGATGGTCCAACACATTAATCGGTGTGTCTGACCTTGAATCCCCATTCAACGCAGACTCGTACTCCTCCTCTATGGCTATGTCTTGTATCACTTTGTAGCACTGCTCCACGCTTTCCTGCAGTAAATTTTTCGTACCCTCTATTAATTTCGTTCAACATTCAAAATATGCTTTCCCACTTTCCCTCTTCCCCTCCAAAACAATTCATAAATACTCTAATAAAATAATAATAACAATAAAGGAGGAATGTGTTATCTGTACTTTATTTACATATGAAGACTCGGTTATTGCTTTTAAGAAGGACGGATATTGAAAAGGAAACAACTCATGAGAAGCACACAAAAGAGCAGATGCAGCAGTCATAGATGGCTTGAACTCCCAAAGCCTTATCTCTGCACAGAAACAAGATCACAATTATTAAATTAGAAGTGGGTATTCAGTATTATTCATACCATATATCATGCAGAATGACTTTTTCACCACTCAAAAACCCATTGATATTATATATAAAACGATGAAAGAGAAGATAGTGTGAAAGTATGACAAATAACATTTCCAACTGTTAATGCAGTGTTTGAAAAAAAAAATGTACAAAATCATTGACTATATCATATTTTATGAATCTATGAGTACCTCTTTGTGACATGAATATGATTTCAGAAGCACGGTTTTTCAGAACCCTCCCCATTGGTGAGCCTTCGAGACCCATCAAGGCAATGAAGAAAGGTATGAAAGAGAATGGAGTGATCGACCGCATTCTCCATTGTAATGCTCCCAAGATAAGTGCTTCCATTCTTCGCACTGTTTGTGTCTCAAAGATGATGCCCCCATCACTTTGATTCAAAATATCCTAATAAATAAACCACATTCAGTGAGTACACGTACCAAATTACCAATCTTTTCTTATAAAACCCTCTTATGATACCAGCAATAAACTACTTAGAATGCATGATGGCGATTTTACCTGAGCATCTGAGCATTCAGTTCTCATCATCTTGACAGCTAGAGAAATACAGGAGACAGCAATGAGCCTGAGGACCCATGACTTCGGTTGCTGTTTCATAAACCAAATTTGAGTCACATCTTAAAAAGGAGAAGAATCCAATAGATAGGTACTATTACATGTTCTTTTTATTTTAATATTCACACATAAGAATATGAATTAATAGAATTGAAGAACAATGAAGAAAATAAGCAAACAACTAGAACATTTGGATTCTTTACCGAAATCCCTTGGCTGGCTAGGAACCGATCCAGATAGTTGGTAGCAAGATAAGAAAAAGCCGGATCCAAAGTGCAGGACAACTGAACAAGACCAACCAATGCACACTGATATTATGTTCATAAAAAGCTATTCTTTTTTTTTTCTCAGACAACAGTCAAAGTTTCGGCATTCACCTTTGCGATTAAGGAAAGAAGTTCTCTTCTGACAGAGATGTCAAGATCTCTAGCTTTGAGAGTGTGAGAATGATTCTGTGATAGGGTGTGGTCAGATTCAATGAGGAAGAGATAAGAGACAGCATCGGAGTGAAGATTTTCCAAAGGGTTTTCAAGGTCAAACTCCATGGACGAAGTGGTGGTGGAAGAAGGTAGTACTGAATGGGGCTTAAAAGGCAAGGAAAAGCATGCTGAAGGAGGCAAAGTGATAAAGGTAAAGCTGCAGAGAGATAGCTCTGAGTTCTCTCAGCTTTCTTCAAATGAATACCATGGCATGGAGTTGCTTCGGTTCTACAACACCTTTGCCACTTTTCTTTTTCTAGCTCTGAGCTTTGCTAGTTGCTGCTCTCTCTTTATTGGTGTTGTTGCCTTCTGCGCCTCTCTCATCACCCTGTTGTCTCTCTTTGCTATATATTAATTTTGGGAAGATGGGAGGTTTTTGGTCCACATTGTTCAGGGTTGCATGAGATGATGGTGCTGTGGCAGGACCAGATTGGTTGAAGCACAAGTCAATTTTAATGGGAAAGTTTAGTTTGACATAGAAGTGTTGAATTGTGCCCTCTTTTTCTGCTTTTAAATGGAAAAAAGTGTGTGAGAGTTAAGACGGTGGGTGATGATGATTAGGCGAAACCACGATCAGTTTTTTTTATTTTCTTGATCTTGACCTTAATGCTTAATGGCACACTCCTGAATATGAATGGAACAAATTCATAATAATATTTAATTAATAGCAGCAAGTCCAAAAATCGAACGGAAAATGCAACCAAAATGCTACTACTATCTATTCTTGTAATAAATACGTTTCCTCATTCATAAGCGATTTTGATTAAATTATGCTGCATTTTTTCGGTGGATCTGTGGGATTGAGCATAAAAAAGTAGCAGCTGACAATGAAATGCTTTAATGAATACTGATCCCAATCCTATGGTTATTGGCTACGGCAATCCGCATGCCCGAATTCAATGTCACTAATGAAGCATTATTTCCTATGATAAAGTAAGGGACTAGATGCTGATAATCACTTTCTTCAAAATCTCTCTAGTCACACTGCCATGGATTGAACTTGAACAAATTAAGGGTGAATAGGATTAATGTCAAGTTTATGCATGTTACTTATTGATGAAAGCCCGGTTGGTATACATATTAATTGGAAAAAAAAATATGTTTTTATTTTTCACACATACAGAACAATTGTGTTTGTTACTTACATACACAATGAAGGTCCGACCCAGTAATAATCCCTTACCCAATCCTAGATCATGATCAAATAATACTTTAGAACGAAATTTCAGTGAGAGGGGAATCCAATTAAAGTTATATTTAATTTATACGGGACCATGTTGATCTGAATTAACATGTATAATTAATTATTCAATTGCAGTTCAAATTTGAAGTGAACAACTAACTTAGTTCAAATTGCTTTAAAAAAGGACTAACTTACATGATATGAAAGAAGAGCCTGTGAGTGAAACATATATAGTTGAAATTAAAAAGGACTCTGTTGTGTCTGGGTCCACGGTTGTTCTTCTGGATCCCATATTGGTCTGTGTGTATTAAGTCCCACGTTGAATCCTGGAAAGGAAAACTATGATCTTGTCTCTAGTCATTGTTGAACCAAAAAGAAAGGCACAAACTAAACACGGTTTTGAAATCAAGATTTTTTTAACATATTGCACGATGACTTTGGTGGGACTGAATATGGACAACCATATAAAATACAAAGATAAACATGACAAAGTTTTTTATTTATAGATGTAAAACACTAGAACGACCGAACAAGAGGGACACACTGAAACGTATCTGCCATCACTATAGAAAGTCTTCAACTTGTGGTTGGGAAATGAGAATGTGAGTTCTTGGTGCATTTGGGGAAGAAACAAAAAACTGATTTCATTTCTGACCCTGTTTTGATCCTGTTTTCTCCATTCGTTTTATGTGGAAAAGACTAATTGGTTCAATTAGAAACTAATCTTCTTGACCAAATTATGATTCTCGATAAACATGGGAGATACATGGAGAATTTATTTTCTCAGACAAAATCCAGGATTGGGAACTATCTATTGATGTTTTCTGATGTAACAAAACATGCTTAGTGTAGCAGGAAAAAACATCCTTGAGTGAGTAATGATGTCTTATAAAGTATATAGAGGTTGAATTTCTTGGTTTGTTCTGGTTGTCTGAGGATCGTGTCTTGGTTGTGCAGAGATGTTCAAGCGTGCTTCATATTTTATCAGAGTACAGATCCAAGTACACGCTATCACTTTTCATATTTTATCTTATTTTAAATGCTTTACACTAAAGCATCCAATTAATCCTTAGAACTACAAGTTTCATTATTAATCCATGAAGTTATAAAGAAAAAAAATCATTAAATTATCCATTTAGTCCCTAGCGTTAAAGACAGTCGCATACGATTTCCTAATTTGATAACTACACAATCATTGTGATCATTACTATTACTAAGTCACTTTTTAACACTAATGTCTTTAAACATAATTTTTCGTCTCTATTCATAGGATTTTACTTGTAGAATTTTTTGTTTTCTTTTTATCAGTATTTTACTTGGAAAGATATTGATTCAATAATAATAATAATAATAATAATAATAATAATAATAACCCAAAACTTTAAAATAATAAATTTATAAAAAAAAATTTCATCCTGACTTTTTTAATTTTTCTTTCACGTATACTTATAATCTTAATTATCAATAAGAAATAATTGGCACGTGGGTATTTTTTGGGATAATTTGTATGAAGTGTTGGTTGACTAAGGGCTTTTGGGGGCATTGCAAGAGGCCTCAATGGCTTTTCATGTGTTGCTTGATGACTTCGAAATGCCTTAGAAGAACGTTCCATTTATTTTGGAGTTGCTTCAAACATGCTTATATCTCTCAATATAGTACAACTTTCTCTCCATTATTATATGCACAGTTTTATACCAGCACAACTTTTGCTTTTCTTCTTGGATGTTATCAGAAAATCATAGATTCTCTCTTCTTGCATGTCTTGGTTCAAGAGAAAGTCCACGTTTTTTTTTTACAACTTAATTTGTAGATGTATCTTAAATTAATGTTTAACTTTGCTTCTTACTACTAGGGTGAGATCCTTAGATTATGTTTGTCAGTTCGTGCTTAAAGAATATTTTTTAAAATAATTAATTTTAAAGGGTTTAGATTTGTTGAATTTGAAAAAAAGGTAGCAAGCTGAATTATTTGGGCCACCCCGATTTGGATTTGATCATCAACAAATCACCTAACCAAATAAAAAAATTTAGAAAACAAAAATCGTAGTAAGGGAAATAAAAAATAATATTTAAAGTAAGAATTATATAGTTACACAACATAAAAAACAATATAATTACATGACACACACAAAGTAATAGAATTATAAAATAAAAAAAAATATTGTAAATTATGTCTGGATTATAACGTTCCCGTCTATATATATATATATATATATATATATATATATATATATATATATATATATATATATATATATATATAATCTAGACTAATTCATTTTTTTCATTTATACTATTATTAAGTTAAATTTGTTATTACCATTAACGTGATTGATATGAATATACTTGAATACAATTTATTTAATAAGGTATTACTAAAGTAAAACTGTATAGTAATAATAAAAATAAAATATATGATAATATATATAAATATTTGTGGTTGAAGAAATTTGCATGCAGAGATGGTCGTGGGAGTGAAGAAGGAAAAGGAAGATGATGATTAATTTGAAGAGCGGATGGAGCACGCCACAGCCCCCATGCATAGAGCAGAATCATTGCATGCTTAATGTTTTCAATGTGGGCCTTTTCCTATCAACTTACCTTCCAATTATTCACTTTCCTTTTTTCATCAACAATTCTATTTTGCAATCATGCACTGCCTCCCCATCTCTATCACTCAACTCTCTGCAAAACCTCACAACATTTAATCACACTTTTTTCCTTTTTTCAATAATAACATATTAATATCTCACATTTTTTCTTATAATATCATCTTCATCATCAATTTTCTCAATAACCAACTTTCATTCTCTTCAAATTTTACTTGAAAGAATAAACTCAATAATACTCATACTAATGACTTTTTTTTAATATATTACTTATTAATTTTATTCCATCGTTATAAAATTATCTATTTGTGCCATTTATTAAAAATATTGTTATTGTAAACGGACAGTATGATAGTGGACTTATAAAAGCCCAGTTCCTGACTAATACTTAGAATCCATCAGTGTGATAGTGGGCTTTCTGGTGCAGGCAATATGAACAACATATCTTCAAGACTATGATTCGATGTACCATTACGCATAGACTGTACAATTCGCAACTAAATGTATATTACAGTATAATATAAAATATGATATATATATTTTAAATTGTTTTTCAAATCTACATTTCAGATTATACAATTCAAAATAATATTTTTAAATTTTGAATTACATAATTCAAAACATCTACAGAATACACAATCCAAAACTCTAATCACAATAGAGGTATTTTAAAAACTATGGACTGCATGAAGAAAACATGGGGTGCAGGAAGAAATTTTATAAATTTTATATATTTGAATTATATGAAAACTAATCACACACCGATTTGCCAAGCTCCTGAGCTAGGCCTGTAATATTACTAACTCGGCATTTCTTCCTACACTCCCCATTTCTCTTCCTCCACCTCACAGGCTTTGATAAAATGACATTTTTGGCCTCTCCTTTTTCTCCTATACCTAGCTTCGGGAATTCATTACCAATTCTTTCATGCTCCTTTAATCTTCAAATCATTAAGCCTTTTCTCCCATTCTTCTTTGGTTATGACTTTCTTCTATGCAGCCATTTCCTCCATTTGTGCAAGTTGACGAATCACAAGCCATAGCAATGACATCACTGCACAAGATTATAAAAGACATTCATTGCTATTTGAGTGTTTCATAAAGTATTTTTGAATTTGAAATATTTTTCAGAACATTTAATCTAAATATATTACTTTTATTTTAAATCAAATATTCGAAAAGTTAATTTTAAATTTAGAAATATTTTTTTTTAAAACACCAAATCTAATGTTTTGAAAGATATTTCCATATTTTAAAATATCTTTCAAAATATTTAATTTGAAATGTTTTATTATTTTAATTTATATTTTAGATTATATAATCTTGAAGGCTTTTTCAAAATCTTAAAATATATTTTGGATGGTATAATGTTTTTCTAAGTGAAAATATATTTTGAAATATATATTTTGGCATATGTGTTTTTTAATACATTCTAAAATATATTATCCAAAACATGATTATAGATAAAAAAATATATTTTTGAATTATATAATCTGGAGTTTATAAAAAAAAAAGGTGTATGAATAAATTTTACCTTTTTAATATAATTTTAATGAAAGGGTAATTTAAAATTTAGGTTTAATACATCATTTGGTCCCTACTTTTAGGGGTTTCATTCAAAGTGATCCTATCTTTTAAAAAAGTTCAGTAAGACCCCATATTTTGTTAAAAATGTTCAATTTGTCCTTTTCGCTCACGCCGTTAAAAACATAACGATCTAAATGCCAACGTGGTCAAACCTGAGTGAGCTGTGCTTTGATGAATACGTGGCACGTTTGAAGAGGTTGCACTGTGTATATATTTTTAAAAAATTAAAAAATAACGTAAGTTAAGTGCAAATTCCAACAACGCCATCACTAGTTGGGTATCCTTAATGACGGCGACAGCGGGGGAGGAAGAACGTGCGGCCTTTGGCGGCTTGTGTGCGAAATAAGAAGCAACCCTAAGCTACATTCTAGAACAACTCGAGAGAGTGCGCAAGAGAAAAACCACCACCTTTTGTCCTCCACCTTGAGCGTAGTGAGTAATAGGGAGAAGACTATGAGTACCAAGGAGTTGTGTAGGGGCTCTTGTTGCAGTCACAGGATTTTCTAGGAACCAAGGGGCCGTTAAAGAATTCACTGGAAAACCCAGGTTAGGGGAGTTAACTTTTTAATGTATTAATTGAGCATGATGTGTTTCCTTTGAAACCTGTTAATCTTGAGAAACGGTGTGGATAGATAGTATAGCCAATTGGAAGGTTGTGGGTTGCTAAGGAAAAAAAATGGTTTGAGATGTTATTCCCAAAATATGAATGCACGGGTTGAAGGATTACAGTGCATGTGGTTTTCTAGTAAGAACGCGCGGCCTTTGGCGGCTTGTGTGAGAAATAAGAAGCAACCTTAAGCTACATTCTAGAACAACTCGAGAGAGTGCGCAAGAGAAAAACCACCACCTTTTGTCCTCCACCTTGAGTGTAGTGAGTAATAGGAAGAAGACTATAAGTACCAAGGAGTTGTGTAGGGGCCCTTGTTGCAGTCACAGGATTTTCTAGGAACCAAGGGGCCTTTAAAGAATTCACTAGAAAGCCCAGGTTAGGGGAGTTAACTTTTTAATGTATTGATTATGCATGATGCGTTTCCTTTGAAACTTGTTAATCTTGAGAAACGGTGTGGATAGATAGTATAGCCAATTGGAAGGTTGTGGGTTGCTAAGGAATAAAAATGGTTTGGGATGTTATTCCCAGAATATGAATGCACGGGTTGAAGGATTACAGTGCATGTGGTTTTGTAGTAAGGGATAACTACATATCGTGAATCTTTGGAGGGTAGCCGTGGATTGGCTAGGTTAAGAATGTAAATAAGAGTAGGAAGTGTTAACGTGTTGTATGAGTGAAATATGACAATAGAGTGCATTGGTGATGGGTTGTGTTCTCAATAGAGATACCAACATGGGTTTATGGGTATAATAAATTATTATTTTGTAAGTGCATGGAATGTTTGATGGGTATTAAATGTATGGAAGTAGTATGAATGTTGAGTAATGTACTGTCATCACATAATGATATGAGTGCATGTTTTCTTTTGCAAGTGAAGAGTTTCAATACATGTGGGGGTCACGGTAAGATGCAGAAAAATATTATATTTTCTTCCTGTATAGTGTAGACGTTGGAATCTAGAGAGATAAAAGGGGTTCTTGATATTGGCATTTAATGGTTTTCGTGGTACCTACTTTGGGAGGGAAATCATAATATGGGTAATACCAAGTGCATGAAATTGTTGTTGTGCATGTGTTGCTACGTCCCTTGTTGATAGGTAAAGTACGCAAATGATATTTTGGGGTTGCATGAGTGGATTATAAGAATGGTGAAGGATTACATGCTAAGGTTTTTGTTATGCAGATTTTAAATTTTGGGTCTATAAAATAGGTCTAGGGAAGCTAAAGGAGTTTTCTTTGAAAATATAAAGATGAATGAGAGAGGTGCAGAGGTTATCTAATGGTCACAGTTTTGTTGTTAATAAGCAATGATTCTTTGTTTTAGTAATACTGATGTCGTCCTAATAGTGAAATATCTAGTTTTATGGGTTTCGAAAATTATATCATTTTTGATTTATTATTGAGTGGAATAGTATATAGGGTGATATAGGGTGGAATCTGGAGGTGGGTATATAAAACTGGTGCATTGTTGGGTAGTGTCCAAGAGAAGCCGAGAGACTTGAATACTTGATCATGGAGGGAACACAGTTATTTTAGAAATATTGGGTTATGTACTTGGTGTATGGTTAGTAGGATAATCTGCAAGAAGTCATGAATGTATTGATCTTTATGGTTGATGGTTATGATGGATTATATTCGTTTGATGCTGATATATGGATAGGTTGGGTTGTGTGTGAATGAATGTTCTGTAATGTTATTGAGTAAAAGTGGTGTATTCTCTCTCTGCATTTAATTCTTCAAACAACCATTTATATTTCTCTCTCTTCATTTAATTCTTTTAGCCACGTATTCATCAAACTGCACAACTCACTCAGGTTTAGCCACAGTGTCATTTGCATCGTTATGTTTTTGACGGCGTGAGCGAAAAGGACCAGATTGAACATTTTTTAACGAAATATGGGATCTTACAGAACTTTTTTAGAAGGTAGGATCACTTTGAATCAAACTCCTAAAAGTAAGGAGCAAATGATGTATTAAACCTAAAATTTATAGATTTTATAAGGTGCGATGAGAAAAAAGAGACTTACAGTAAGAAACAATCTTACAAACTTGGTTAATGATGTAAGGGCGTTGCTCCCTACACTACCACCGAATGCTCCCAGTATCTCCCAATCTTATTTTACTCTTCAGTAAAATTTAACTTTTAGGGTTAATATTTTTAAATTTTTACCCACTCCATCAATAATCTAATAGTGGTGTCCCCATATGAATTCATGCAGCGACAAGGTCTTCTTCCTCTTTTATCTTTGCCTATTTCATTGTTTTGTTGTACTGTGAGAGTGTTGTGGCTTGTGTTGTAAGTGTGGGGGTGGTGTGAGTGTGTTTCGTGGTATGCTTACAAAGGTTGATGGTGCAAGGAATCATCCAGCAGTGTGGTGGTGGTGTCAGAGGTTGGTGGTGGTGCTTGAAGTTGCAGTGGGGAAAGTCGTGAAGGTACAAGAGCTTCTTCGCCAGGTACGTAATAAACCCTAAACAATTAAAATCTTCGCCAGGTACAGGAGCTTCTTTCGTGGGTTATGTTCAGGCGAGAAACAATCAAACAAACGGCAACACGGTGACATCGGCACAACAATCCAGCATAGATTCAAAGCACATAAACAATAATAAACCCTAAATTAAACTACCTAACATAAAATAAAACTACAAAAATGGTGAGCGGAGAACCAACCTGGACAATCTAGAGATCGTAGCAAAGAAATTGGATCCACGCTCCTCCACACCAGAGATCAACGACAATGGAAGCTTTGAAACCCAAAAGGAAAATGAGGAAGAAACAAATGAAGGAAAAAAATGGAGGAGGGAAAGTGAAACAGAGAAGAGAGATCCGTAAGATTGAGGGTGCAGGAAAAGTGAAACGGAAATGGGAAGAGAGATCCGTGAGATTGGGTGCAGCTGTGGAGAGTAAAGTAGGAGAACCAGGTTTCAAATAAATTAAAATATGGTAAAAGTAACAAATTTTAACTTAAGGATAAGATTGGAATTAAAAAAAAATAGGAGAGGTGTAGGAAACATCCTATGGTGGTGGAGGAAGTAACGCCCATTATGTAAACTTTAAAGGTTGGCCCACTCCTTTAACATTACAATTGGACCGTATAGGACTAATAAAGAGTAAGCCCATAGAAAATAATCAGGTTATATATATACGATTTTAGAAAACAAAAATGTGATTACAATCATTTTATATGTTACATTAGATTAACCTTTCAATTTTAAATTGTTTATTTTGCCTTTAACGTAACTATATTTTTAAAATTAAAAAATGGTAATATACTTTTTATAAGCCTTAAAATATTAAATATTATAAAATAATAAATAATATTGTAACATCCCAAAAATATAGTGTAAAGCCATATAATAGGAACATCACATTCATAATACTACAGATCAGTTCTTACAAAAGATAGAACGTACGGTTATGGCCGAACGGCCTTACAAGATAACGGGAAAATTAAAACTATACAAATATACAATCCTAGATCGAAAGGTTTACAAAATACTTATACCGAACGGTCCTCTAAAATAATAAAACAGCAGATGGCCGAACGGTTCTACTGTTCGACCTTAACATCTACCTCTACCAAATTTTCTTCTTCCAACGCCTCTTCCAGCAACGCTTCTCCATCTACTCAAATCCACACGGATGATCATTGCAACAGAAGGACAACCATCGAACGTACAAAACGGACAAGACAGGAAGTAGGGTAAGCTTATGTAATTCAATTCAAGTATCAACATAGATTTCACACAATTCAAATAAACGAGATAATTCATTCACTTTTACATGCAAAGCCTAATACTAGACTCTGACTGTCCAGACTGTATGAATTCTGTCTAGCTACAACGTTCGTGCACCCGGGTGATGTAGTAACTGGGATACCCTCAACAGCTGCCACCCGAGGTTAGTCCTATCTGTCCAAATTAACCATAAGGACTAGGACCTCCTGCCATTCTCACACATGACTTACCCTTCTCTATGTGAGAACGAGTAATCACAGAATATCAGGATGAACCGCCAGCTTAGTGTGCCCACATTCATACTTTACCAATTCCAATATCTATTCATGAGATATTCCTCCCCGGAATACTCTTTCATAATCAAAGTCGTTTCATCCATATCATATTCCATCATCTTTCATTATTAAACCTCAACTGAACCAATTTGCACAAAGATCCCTTAGGATACCAAATACTAACCGTTAATCTTCAACCCCGAATGAGACCGAACACTTGGACTAAGACCGAGAGGTCTCTAGTTCCAAAATAGATCAAAACCGAGAGAGTTACTATCGGGGTTGAGAAAGAGACCGATTACAATAATATTTCTCAAAGACTAATAGAATCGAACGTTATTTACAAGGTGAACCAATTTAATGAACTGACTCGTGAGAGTTTAGACCGAACGCCAATAAGCTTAGGCCGAGTACTAAGACTCTAGGCCGAACACCATAGAAACTGATACTGTAGGACATCGAATAATAATGAGTGATGGAATTATATGAAGAAACCAAACGCTATAAATACTTAGCTTATTTATGAGTTTAACATCAAGGAGAACGAGTGCTAGTCGAAGACCGAGCACTGTAGAGACTGAACGCTATTGGTTTTGGCCGAATGCTCTTATTTAAAAATTAAATTACAGAATCAAGGTCGAGCGCTTGGTTTAAGACCGAGCACCACTTAATACGAGCACTTGGTGTAAGACCAAGCACTACTTAGTACGAACGCTTGGTGTAAGACCGAGCACTACTTAGTACGAGCGCTTGGTGTAAGACCGAGCACTACTTAGTATTATAGAATAAAAGCTTGATAAATATAAGATATCATTTAACTAGTGTTCAAGAATGAACGAAATATACAAATACATATAGATATACTTAAATTTATAACAGAATACCAAGGAATGAATATCCTTGGTTGAACGCTTATATACAAATATTACTCAACGAAGACGCTCGGTCCTCAACTGGAATTTCATCCAAATGAAATAATCCAGTTTCAACCGAGTCCACAAGAAAACCGAACGGTCAAAGACCTTGAGTGACAAACATCAATTTTCATATGGAATTACATACTTAGAATTCTTTATATCAATTCATTTCTCAACATCTATCTTCATAATTTCATACATCCATATCATAGTAAATTTTCATACTTCATACAGTCAAAACATAGCAACAATCATATTTCATATTCATTCAGCAAATCAACGAACATACATCCATTCAAAACGAACATAAAATCAAATTATATAAGCTTCCCTTACCTCTAACGTGACCGAACGCTTCCAGATATGGTTATTAGTTCACCTCTATAAGTCCTTCTACCCTCAACGCTCAACAATTCCCAAAACTAAACCAAGTGAAAACCAAAACACTATCAGAACCACTCATTTTAGAAGAGTGATCAACACATGAAACCAGAACTTGGTTTGCACGTCTAGGAAAACGCACGACTGAGTGAAGAGAAGAACTTACCAACTCAACTTCACAAACTGATCGGTTCAATCGAAAGCCCTTGAGACCAGAAGAGTGGAAATGGTGCCTGAGTGATGATTGGAGAAAGGAATGGTTAAGATTTCTTAGAGAGAAGATGAAGAAATCTAGAGAGAATGAGAAGATTTCAGAAGGTTGAAGATGGATGGTGCATGCAGAGAAGTGGCACGAAAATTTGAAAGTTTCAGTTTTACTCCTACCATCAAAACCGTTCGTCCAATCTGCATCACACACCTGTCTTCCACTTTCTGAACTTCAGACGCTCCGATCGCTTACACCTGACGTCTACTCGAATGGGATTTTTAGTGGGTTTTAAATGGGTTCTGACAAATATGCTAATTAAATTCAAGAAAAAACATTTATAAGAATTTGTTTCATAAGTTAATGTTATAGTGTGTTCTTTTGTTTCGTGGTTGAGTAGACTCGGATTGTTTTTATTTTTGTCTACAACTACGACTTATTGGGTTTTGTGATCATACTTATATTTGCCAGAACCCCTGAAAACCCCAGCTTAGTGGATTACATGTGTCAGTGAAGGGGTATCTGAAAATCAGAAAGTGGATGACAGGTGTGAGCAGCTGAGTGGCCAATCGGTTTTAACGGTAGGAGTAAAACTTAAGTTTTCAAATTTCACGCCACTTTTCTGCATGCACCCTTCATCTTCAACCTTCTGAGTTTTCATCCTTTCCTCCTTCTCTCTACAAACCTCCTACTTCTCTCTAAGAAATCTTACTCTTTTCTTCTTTCGATCATCATTCAGACCACGCCTGGGTATTCCTGGTGCCAAGAGCTATGCTTTGCACCGATCAAGTTTTGGGTTTAAGCTGGTAAGTTCATTCCTTCCTCAGCCGTGTGGTTTTCTGGCACATGCAAACCAAGTTCTGGTTGCATGGATTGATCACCTTTCTATATGTGATTCTGATAGTGTTTTGGTCTAGTTTTGTAATCAGTGAATTCTAAGGGTAGAAGAAATTGCAGTGGTGAACCAGTATTCTACACCTGTGAGCGTCAAGTCACGTTTAGAGGTAAGAGAAGCTTATATAATTTGATTATGATTATTGTTTTGAATGGTTGCATGTTTGTTTGATTATTGGATGAATATGAAGTATGGTTGTTACTGCATTTTTGGTTGTATGAATGTTTGAGTATAAATGATAAGGAACTGGGTTGATATAAGGTTTGATCTTAAGTTTGTAGTTCTCTGTGTAATCTTGTGGTTGTCACCGAAAGTCATTATTGACCATTCGATTTTTCCTTTGAGCATTCAGTTTGTACTGGATCCTTCCCTTGGGAAGAATTTCAGTTGATGACTGATCGATTTTGTCTTAGTATACTTGTAAATAAGTGCCTGTCTAAGTGTAGTTGTCTCCTTGTATTTGGTATTCAATATTTCTTACACATACACTAGTATATTTATCTTCCCTTAAGAATCCATTATTGTATCTGTATTTAATTCTTCATTTCATAAGTTAAGTAGTGTTCGGTCTTAAACCGGCACTCGGTCTTAAACAAAGTGCTCGGTCTTGTCTCAGTAATCTATCATTATCGTTTTTAAAATAAGAGCGTTCAGCCAAACTCAATAGTGTTCGATTTCTATAGTGCTCGGTCTCAGACTAGCACTCGGTCTCTTCAGTGTGTTGTGTTAAGACTACTAAGTATTATTAGTATTCAGCATCTTTCTATCTCTCGGTTTCTTCATAGTATTCGATTTGTTATTAGTATTTGGTCTCATTAAATGGTGTTCGGCCTAGAGTTTTAGTATTCAGCCTAGCCTTTGTAGTGTTCGGTTTGAACTCTTAAGGGTCAGTTCATTGAAGCGGATCAATTGGTAAATAGCGCTCGATCATGTTAGTTTCTAATGAGTGTTATTCCATTCGGACTTGTTCTATGATGAGAAAGTGTGGTCTTATTTCAGTTGAATATATTGATGATGAAGTATGATGGATATGAAATAGTATTCCAGGGAGGAATATCTCAGAAATTGGTTATTGAATGGTAAAGTATGAATGTGGACAAAGCTTAGCTGACGTTTATCTTGATATTCTGTGATTACTCATTCTCACGTAGAGAGGAGTAACTCATGTGTGGGAATGACAGAAGGTCCTAGTCCATAAGGTTAACTTGGACAGAACGAATTAACCTCGGGTGACAGCTGTTGAGGGTATCCCAGTTACTACATCACCCGGGTGCACAAACATCGTAGCTACACATAATTCATATAGTCCATACAGTCAAAGTCAAAAGGTTGTTTAACTGCATGCAATAATGTATGATATATTAATTTGTATCTGACTTATGTGATATATATGTTTGTTCCATTAATTAAATTACATAAGCTTATCCTATTTCTTGTCTTGTTTGTTTTGTCCGTTCGGTTGTCCTTTCTGTTGCAACTGTGGATATGAGCAGAAGGAGAAGAGTTGTTCGAAGAAGCTTTGGAAGAAGTGGAAGTGAAGACCGAACCGTAGGACCGTTCGGTTATTATTCTGCTTCTAGTTTTGTAAAACCGTTCGGTGTAGGTAATTATGGAAACCGTTCGGTCTAGTCAGTATTTCTGTAAAGTTTAAATTTTGCAGTGTTTTGGTAAGGCTGTTCGACCAAAATTGTACTTCTTAATCTCAGAACTGAACTATAATATTGTTAATACGTGATTATTCTATTATATGATTTTATGTTATATTTTTGGGATGTTACAATAGTTACTATCAATATTACTATTATGCTTATTTAATAATTTAAATTTTAAAATACAGAATAATTATTTAAATATAGAATAATTATAATAATTTTTTTATAAGTAATTCTTGAAATTTTATTTATTTTCTGATAATTTGAGAAAAAAATATAGGAAGATAGAAGGTCCGCTTGATTTTGGAATAAATTAAAAAGAAACACTGCGTTAACTAACTTCTTTACAATACCATCGTTTGGAAGCATTATTCATTTATTCAAGTAAACTTTTTAAAACATATATTTCTACAAATAAAATTTTATTCCTATTTAGTAAAAAAAAACTCAGGTTTTTCAGGCTTTATATTAGTGGTCAATGTTGCGTTACACAAGGAAATTAGAAGGGTTTTAATTGATGTTGCATTTGTCATTGCTTGTTTATCATTATCTTCCAAGATACTTATTTTATTTGCCAAAAATGTGGAGAATTGAGAAAATATTTATTATTTTTATTTTATAAATAATTATATAAGTGTCAGCTTATTTTTACTTTATTTCAAAATCTTTGAAAATGGAAATAAAATAAACCATGAGACATTTTTATACATTTTATGGGGAACTGCACAAATTTCTAAAATCAATTAGCTTTTGGAATTTTATTCTCAATATCAAAATCCAACCTCATCTGAAAATTAATTTTTGTAAAGCGTCCAACTTCTGACTTCTCATACGACAACTTTTCACACCTATTGGCTCCAACCCAAGTATCAAATCAAAGAAAACTTAAGTGGCTTTTATAACTTTAGTTTGCAAAATAAAATTGATTCAAAATCTGTTTTCAATCATCAATCCAATCATGTACTTATTTTAGGAAAATTATGTTAGAATTTGATTGAGTGTTTGGACACTACCATCATGATAAAAATACTTTAATTATTTTATAAAATTTATATACAGATCTTCTTATTTATATAAACAACATCTTTCAAAGATAATAACATTCTTTTTAAAAAAAAGATTGTTTATTGCTCAAGTTATATTAAAAGAAAAAAATTATAATTAGACAAAAATGATGGCGTTTATGTTCTTTTCAACCATCAGCATCAAAAAGTAACAGTAACATTAAGATCATTTTTTTGTTGTTTAAAATGACTAGTTCAAATTTGAAGTAATAATCGTATTTCTTTTTTGGGTAAAGTCCATATTCAAATTTTATATTCTTTTACATTATTTTTTAAATTTAGTTTGGCCTTAAATATTCATTTGTATGTAATGAAATTTCATATTTTTTTTTGTTAATTGAAACAAATTATTAAATTTTGTTGTTTTGTATATAATTATACTCCTCATTTATTGTTTCAACAAACTTTTTAAAGTTAAGATTTTACATGACTTGACACTTGATTAAGTCATTTTCAATTATTCCATTATTTTTTTGATGAATTTTTACAGAGGTATTGACATTCTCAAGGATATTGAGTGTGATCATCATAAATGGTCAAATCATAATATTGAAAATATCTTGTAAAAGTTCTAATCTTTCTTTATTCAAATCAATTGTATGAATTAATTTTGAAATTATTACTCTTTTGGTCGGATATGGTGGGATCATATTGAAACACACCTAATAGTATCGAAGATTAGGGAATGCTAAAGACTGGACGGACGAACATTATAGACGTTACAGATCGGATGGGGCTTGGGGCAGATGGACGCTACTCCATTCTTTAGGTTGAAAACTGAGCGGGCTTTTCTCCATCCACTATAGGTGGTCGTCCTCCTCTTCCTCCAAGCTGGGCGGGCAGACACTTATCAGAGGCACTCCGACGCTTAAGTCAATAAGGTGACCGAACTGTTATAATAAGTGATGCAAGTAGAGCATAATGTGCAGCGTGTGCAGTCTGCCCAGAAATCATACCTGAGACCTTTATTTATAGCAGTTGTAATGGGCTTTTACCTTTCATGGGCTTGATGACGGTCCAATCATACCTTAATCTCCATTAGGTGCCTTAATGAGTGATTACTATTTGTAATCTAACCAAGTGGTCGACCTAGTGGTTGGTCGGCCGGGACGGCCTGTCAGTATGGGTGGTCGGCTTGGTGGTTGAACCGGATGGGCGGTCTTGGGGAGACCGTTCGGTCTCGTGATATGGTCGGTCCTGTGACGGCCTTAGGAGAGTCGACCATGGGGGAGCCGTTCGGTCCATACAGGACGGTCGGTCCGTATGGGTGGTTGGCCTGGTGGTCGGCTTGATGGGCGGTCTTGGGAAGACCGTTTGGTACCCTGAATACCGTACGGTACATCAGCCCCACAAGCTCGAGCATGATGTTAATGATGTGAAGGGTTTTAGTAGATGACTCTCCTGGAAAGAATGAGTTCCCTGGTTGGCTTCGTTTCTAAGTCGCCTCTGCTTGTGGGTGAATGGATGGAAGATAAAGAGTCGTGCTTATTGAGGCCATTCGAGGCCGAGGATTTGAGGCCTTTGGGAGGCAGAGAATTTTGAGGCCATCAGGGGCAAAGTTGAGGCCGAACGATAGAGGTCGTGAAGTTGAGACCAAGCTATGGTTGACAAGTTGAGACCAAGAGATGGTCGAACGATTGAGGCCAGGCTATGACCGAGAGCTTAAGGCCTTAGGAGGCCAAGAAGATAAAGGAGTTAGGAGGCTAATGTATTCAGGCAATTCGCGGTCGACAGGTTGAGGTCATGGTAACCTAGAAATTTAGGCTTCCGGATGCCGAGCGGTTGAGGCAACGATGGCAGAGAATGTTGAGGCCTTCGAAGGTCGAGAAGTTGAGGCCAAGAAATGGACAAACGGTTGTGGCCTTTTGAAGGCCGACAGGTGAGGCCATATGCATGGCCGAGTGGTCGAGGCCTTTGAAGGTCAAGAAGTTGAGGCCTAGGAGGCCAAGATGAGGCCGAGGAGGTCAAGATGGGGCCGAAGAGGCCGAATGGTTGAGGCATTTGGAGACCGAACGGTGAGGCCTTTGTTGGCCGATGAGTTGAGGCCTTTGGAGGCCGATGAGTTGAGGCCTTTGGAGGCCGAGAGGTGAGGCCTTCGGAGGCCAATAAGTTGAGGCCGAGGACGCCGAATGGTTGAGGCCTTTGGAGGCTGAATGGTGAGGCCTTTGGAGGCCGAATAGTGAGGCCTTTGGAGGCCGATGAGTTGAGGCCGAGGAGGCCGAACGGTTGAGGCCTTTGGAGGCCAATGAGTTGAGGCCTTTTTTAGAGGCCGAGAGGTGAGGCCTTCAGAGGCCTATAAGTTGAGGCCGAGGGGCCAAGATGAGGCCTAATGGTCAAGGGCGCGGAGGTCGAGATGTTGAGGTCGTGGTGGCCGATAATATTGAGGCCTCTGAAGGCCGAACGGTGAGGCTGCAGAGGTTGAGGAGTTGCGGCCAACGTGTGGCCAAACAGATGATAGGATTAAAACTCTGTTCATCAACTTTGAGTTTTGATGCGATCCGGGGGGTAGGGATTCACCGCCCGACCAAGTTGACAGGAATGAAACTTCGTTCATCAACTTGGGTTTTGATGCGATCCGGGGGGTAGGGGTTCACCACCCGACCAAGTTGACAGGAGTGAAACTTCATTCATCAACTTGGGTTTTAATGCGATCCGGGGGGTAAGGGTTCACCGCCCGACCAAGTTGACAGGAGTGAAACTTCGTTCATCAACTTGAGTTTTATGCGATCCGGGGGGTAGGGGTTCACCGCTCGACCAAGTTAACAGGAGTGAAACTCCGTTCATCAACTTGGGTTTCATATGGAATCGGGCAGCAGTGGTTCACTAACGAACTCGTCATTCACCGCCCTACCAAGTTGACAGGAGTGAAACTCCGTTCATCAACTTGGGTTTTGATGCGATCCGGGGGGTAGGGGTTCACCGCCCGACCAAGTTGACAGGAGTGAAACTCCGTTCTTCAACTTGGGTTTCATATGGAACCGGGAAGCAGTGGTTCACTAACGAACTCGTCGTTCACCGCCCGACCAAGTTGACAGGAGTGAAACTTCGTTCATCAATTTGGGTTTCATCTGGAACCGGGTGACAGTGGTTCACTAACGAACTCGCCGTTCACTAATTTTGGAGGCTATGTTTGGCTGGAAGGTTGAGGCTTGATGGTCAAGGCCGACTGGCCGAGAGGTGAGGCCGACTGGGCCGAGAGCTGAGGCCGACTGGCCGAGAGCTTGAGGCCGACTGGCCGAGAGCTTGAGGCCGACTGGCCGAGAGCTTGAGGCCGGCTGGCCGAGAGCTTGAGGCCGGCTGGCCGAGAGCTTGAGGTCGGCTGGCCGAGAGTTGGGGGCCGACTGGCCGAGACCGAACGGATGAGTACGAACACTCGATGTCCTTTACAACACCGCTCACTGGCTCCTTGTGGCTACAATGGGTATACTAGTTCGGCCCCATGGTGGGCGCCAAAATGTTTCGGTCGGATTTGGTGGGGACCCTATTGAAATACTCCTAATAGTATCGAAGACTAGCGGATGCTAAAGACTGGGCGGACAAACACTGTAGACGCTACGGATCGGACGGGCTTGGGGCGAACGGACGCTACTCCATGCTCTAGGTTGAAAATCGAGCGGGCTTTTCTCCATGCACTTCAGGTGATCGTCCTCCTCCTCCTCCAAGTTGGGCGAGCGGGCACCTGTCAAAGGGACTCCGACGCTCAAGTCAGTAAGGTGACGGAACGATTATAATAAGTGATGCAAGTAGAGCATAATGTGCAGCGTGTGCAGTCTGCCCAGAAATCATACCTAGGACCTTTGTTTATAGCAGTTGTAATGGGCTTTTACCTTTCGTGGGCCTGATGACGCCCCAATCATACCTTAATCTCCATTAGGTGCCTTAATGAGTGATTATTATTTGTAATCTAACCAAGTGGCCAGCTGGGACGGCCTGTCAGTATGGGTGGTCGGCCGGGTGGTTGAACCAGATGGGCGGTCTTGGGGAGACCGTTCGGTCTTGTGATATGGTCGGTCTTGGGTCGACCTTAGGAGAGTCGGCAATGGGAGAGCCGGTCTTGGGGGAGTCGTTCGGTCCATACAGGACGGTCGGTCCGTATGGGTGGTCGGCCTGATGGGCGGTCTTGAGAAGATCGTTCAATACCCTGGCACTACAAGAAATAATGGAATTACATACGGAACATTATATACGGATTTAAATTTGTATATAAATCAGGTATTATATACGGAAATTATATACGGATATCAGAAAAATATTATATACGAATATTATATACAGATTTTTATATACAGAAAAATCTGTATATAATTTCTGTACATAAAGTTGGCGCGTGGTGGTGGAAAAATACCTAAGGATATATCCCTATGTAATTTCCATGAACCGTATGTACGTAGAATGCATTATGTTATATACGGATTTCAACAATATTTTTTTTAAAAAAAATATTTTGGATTAATTAGAAGCTGAAAAATATCATTCTCTCGAACCGTGGAGCTTTGCTGTCTGTGTCGAACCCTCGAGCTATCTTTGTCTCTCTCTCAAACCCTCGAGTGCTTTCTCTCTCGAGCCGTCTTCGCTCTCGCCATCCCTCTCTCGAGCCGTCTTCGCTCTCCCTATCCCTCTCTCCAACCCTCTTCATTGTCGCTGTCTGTTATGCTCTGCTTCTGTCTCCTCTCTGTATTGAGCTGTCCGTCGTGTTGTGGCGTTCACCAAGCAATTTTGTTGTTCGGTCAGGTGCCGTAGTTGAACGTTGAAGGAGTATCTCCATCTGGTAAGTAAACCCTAATCCTAATGCTTAGTATTCGATGAAATCGTTAATTGGTGAAAATCGCAAGCCTTAATATTGTATTTTTTTTTTGTTTTATTTGACACATTTGTGGTTGGTCTCGCAAGCTGTGGTTGGAGTGTTAGGAAACATCAATTGAGGCTAGTGTTTGGCTGTTTAAGAAGATTGTCAGTGGTATGCAGGACTGAGACATACCATTTGGAGTTGCGAAGGCCCTTAGTGAAGGAACCAAAGGTGAGTGAGTTCCTTTCCCTCGTAAAAGGATGTCCCAAGTAGGTCCAAACCCAATATCTCAAACACTACCGTGGTCATAGAGATCATCTTTGACCATGCCCATAATCATTTATTCCATCTTTTGCTCAGGTGAACCATTCAATTATTATTGGATTCTTATATTGAGATAATTTCTTAATGCCATTAGATTAAGTACATGATGAATGGATTTTCACCTATACCTGGGAAATGTCTTGTGGTCGCTGATGAATATTTTTCATTTTTCTTTGTAATGGAGGTTTTCAACTAACTAAATTTAACAAACCCATGTTTCAGCTAATGTTCCCACAGCATCATTCACTTATTACGTACCCATTTTGTAAAAATATAGCACCAATCTTGAAATGAAAACTTGAAACCAATCTCTTTCTTTATTCTCGGTGAGGTATGAAACCTGAATCCATACTTTGGTGCATTTTTAGGACATTGAGTGAACATTCAGAGGCGTGTTAAGGTATGTTTACGCAATCTTTAAGGACTATAACATATAATTTATATTATTAATTATATATATGTTTGATATGGTTTTCTCTGGTTGGATTTGCGTGATATAGGACTGCAAAGTATTTGAAGGGTAAGATAAGTGGAGGAAGCTTTTGGGATTGAAAAAGGAAAGCACCACAAAAGGGTAAGTAGTTATTATGTTTTGTTTAATGAGTAAATAGCTATTGTATATAGTTTAATGGTTTTGATGTGATTACCATATACATTGTTAATTGAGAAGCCATAAGTTGCTTTGGGTAATTGTAGCTTGATCAAAGAAAGGAAGCTCAAGCTCTTCCTCATCTTTGTTAATTTGTACTATCAAGGAATTACTTCATTGACAAGACGGAAAGATAATATTCCGTTAAACTCTAAAATGGGAAATTATTGAATTTGTTTTTGTTTAGGAATTTGTGGATGCCCACACTGGCCATCTACTAGCAGGGTTTAGCTCTGCAACTCCTTTCTCTGCCTCATCAAAAAACATCCTTGTCCTCTTTATCTGTCCCTTCATGAATTTACTAGGTTTATCTATAACTTTACCCAGGAAAATGTCATCATCTAAAAGCCTAGCTGTTGCCAATTCATCTTGTGGCAGATATAGTCTTCCTCTTGTGGCACTGCAATCATAAAAAGCTACACCAAATTACAGAGAACATAGTTTCAATCCTTTTGTGTTTTTATTTAATCTATTCTGTAACCTTGAATTTTTTTGTTTACTTTACGATATCAAGAATATATTCCCTACCCTTAATTTTTCTTCCCGTGGTTATATGGAGTAATGTTAAAAGGTTTGTGTTGAGACTACATAACCTCTTTTCTCTATTCAAGAGTTTACTCATTCCAAAATCTACTTTGCTGAAAGTTGGCATACTAGAAAAGATAAAGAGTAAGAATCATTGCTTCTTAGACAGTATCAATAAACTTATTACTACATATTTTCCCTTGCTATGGCAGCTATTAAAGGATGGTTTTGGGAGAAACTGGATGTCAACAAAGCTTTCCTTCATGGAGAGCTTCATGAGGAGGTTTACATTGTCCCTCCTCCTAGTTTACTTCCCCTTTGTTGACAATGGCATAGTACCTTATCTGCTACTCTTCTTTCTCTTAATTACGAATAATGTTCTGCAGATCAAGCTTTGTTTGTCAAATCTGCTTCTACTTCTTTTACTGCATTATTTGTTTAGGTGGATGATATTGTTTTAATTAGCAATGATATGGCAGAAATTAATCATCTTAAGCACATCTTAGATACCAAATTTAAAATCAAAGACCTAGGATCTTTAAGGTACTTTCTCGGTCTTGAAATTGCAAGGTCCAAATCTGGAATTCACATGAATCAGAGAAAATATATTCTTGAACTTCTCAATGACAGTGGTTTGATTGGTTCTAAACCTACTAACACTCTTTCTGATTCTTCTATTAAACTTCAAGCAAATCATGGACAACTTTTATCTAATGCTGGTGGTTACTGGCAGTTAGTTGGCAAACTTTTGCATCTCACCATCATCAAGCAAGATATTGATTATGTGTACAACAACTCAGCCAATTTCTATGCAAACCTCTTGATACTTATTACAATGCTGCTCAAAGAATCTTTCATTACCTCAATGGATCCCCTGCTCATGGCTTGTTCTTCTTTGCTTCATCAGACCTTAGACTCTCAGCCTTTGCCAATTCAGATGAGCTTGCTGTTTGGATACCAGAAGGTCTATCATTGGCTTTTCAGTTTTTGTTGACTCTTCATTGATCTCTTGGAAATCAAAGAAGCAGACTACTATTTCCTGTTCTTCCTCTGCAATTGAATATAGAGCTTTGGCCATGTTATTCTCGACAAAATTCAACAAGGCTTAATTTACCTACTTCTTATTTTTACCTAAGCCTAGCTTGCTGACGCTTTCACTAAACCTATTCATCACACCTCTTTTGACATTTTTGTTACCAAGTTGGGAATTTGTGAACTTCACTGCCCAACTTGACGGGGATTATTACTAGATATTTCCCTTTTAGTTTCTGTTTTTCTAATAGTTGACGTAAGCAGTTATAGTTTATTTTTTTTGTTTTTTTTTCTGTTGGTTTTGTAACAACTATTCAGTTATACAAAGTTTTATATAAGCTCTATTTTTCTTTATGTAAGATACATTTTTCTCAATTTGAATACAATGAGAATTCTTGCAAAATGTGAGAACTAAGAAAACTGTTGTGTCTGCAATCTCTATATAATATAACAACTCAACAATAATGTCTAAGAGTTATAAAAAACTGCACCAAATTACAGAGAACATAGTTTCAATCCTTTGGACAACTAAAAGTAGAGTCTAACATAAATAGTATAAAAGCTTTTGCATTGTTAACCATCAGATTTCCGCAAGATCATGCAACAAACTTCTTCACTATTGGTGCATATATTATTTAAACATTGTCTGTCATAGGCCTAGTTTATATTGTTCAGACCCCTTTTAGGTAAATCAATTTCATCACAAAGTCACATCTATGAGAGTTTCTTTTAATCAACAACCATATTTACTAAAATACAATATCAGGAATATTTTAATCTTTCACATGCAATGACAAAATTTTGTACTGGTGCAGAGGCACTTGTCAATTCATACTAAATTTGATAGGAAGTGTTTTGTTCTATTTAATTTATCCTTCACTAATAATTTATTTCAAAAGTCATATATATGTTGATTAATAGTGTTGGTGAATATGCATTAGGGATAAGTTGTATTATAGTGTATGGAAGATGAAGAAAATAAAAAGCAGGGAAGCAACTTCATTGGTTTATTGGAGCAATTTAACTCTCATTTTGGACACATTAGAATTATAAAATATAATAGAAAATAAAAAGCAGGGAAGGGGAAGAGATGTCTGTAAAACCTGTTACATTTTAATTAATTTGACGTGCCAATTTAGGAATTTTATTCTGCATTATTTTTTTGATATATTCTTTATTTTAGACTTTGATTAGGATCATACTAAATATGTTAGCTATTAAGATCATGCATTTAGACATTACTAAACATTCAGACCCAACTTGCAAACATATGCATAACTATCTTGGTGTTCTTACTTTAAAACTTGTTCATCCACTTTCCAATGACTTTTTCTGTTTTGTTGATTCCAGTAGGGATTTTATTATTCAAACATTTTTGTTTAATGTTAGATTCATGTTGGTATCATGATTATACAATTTTAAGTCATTTTACAGAATTTGACCGATTAAGTTGTTTTCTAGGTTCGCATACGTCTATATAATTAGGCCTTTCTTATTCATTACACATTCTATCCAATTCTGCATTTTAGCATGTAATTAGCATCATATTAAGCATGTAATAATCATAAAATCATCCAAATATAACCTTCAATATATCAGAATTAAACTTAGGAGAAAACCCATTTGATGTTAACACTAGTTTTGACTAGTTTGCTCTCAAATTTGGTATCACCACTGATTTTACATTTCTCTTATTCCAGTACTGTTTTGACCAATTTATTATCTTTCTTTAATGATGTATGAACCCCGAATTACCCAATTCCATGCATTTTACATGTTTTGACTCATTAAGCACATTTTAGCCTACCTAAACTTAAGAATTTTGTAGTTGACTGCCCCTCTATTACTTTATTATAAATTGATATGTGATGTTCTTTCTTTTGTAGTTGCACTCGGTACCTGCAATCCAGTATAGAACAAGCTTATTTTGACAATCAACCAAAGCTCCTAGTAAGACCTAAACCTTCAAATAATTGTCCTTTTGCAAATGTATGCTTATGCAATTGTATGTAACATATTAGGAGGGTTATTTACTTCTTTAAATGTTGATTTTTTAATTAAAATTATTTAGCTAAACAATTAAACACATCAAACATTGGCTAATTTAGGTTATTCTTTAGGAAGCCATTTGTTAGGGTACGTGTCATAATATAGAGACGTATATTAAGCATTGGCTAATTGTTTTGTAATCGATTTATGTACAGAACATGAATCGTTCTCCACCAAATCGTGCATGGATGTACGATAGGTGTCATAGAGGAAGAGGTGCTTTGAAAGAGTCTTTTGTATTCACAGGAGCTTGGTCGGTCTGTGCATGTTGATGAAATATTTCAGTAGACACATATTCGTCAATCAACAGGGGAATTTGTGGACGAAAGGTCTAGGCGGACCCATGTAAGTTTGTACTAACTGTATCACATTATAAAATTTCGGTTTTTAAACCTCATGTTTAATATTAATATTTATTCATTTAACAGGAACAATTTGTTGCAAAATTTTCTCAAACAAGATCTGAGACTGCATCTGTTGGTGTCTCAGCATCTTTTCCTCTAGACCCTGCGGAGGAGGAAAGATTGAGAAATCGACGTTGGTTAGAGGCTGCTGGTGGAAAATACAAGGGACGCATATATGGCATTGGAAATGTCACTTCCCAAGATGACTGTGTCGATAGTTACATCCAACAGACACATGCATCTTCTTCTGCTCAACAACAAAATTTAGAAGAAATTGTTAATCTGAAATCGCAGTTACAACAATATGGTCAGCAACTTCAAAAGTTTGAAGGCTTTATTGGCGTCCTCCTGCCATTCCTTCCGCCTTCAGCAGCCGCAGCTGCACAAGACTTTTTAAACCTTCAAAATCCTCAAGTTCAAAATGAAGTACCCAATGATGTCCAACCAGAACAACAACCTCCAGAACAGCAACCACCACACCAGCAACCAATAGATGAACAACCAGAAGATGGAAATGATTATATGCATTATTAGACATTTTATAGAACTTATTTCCATTATTGTTGAACTTATTTAGAACCACAATCACAATCCGTTTATGAACTTACTTGATGTTTATTCTTGCACTTATAATGATGTCAACAATATTTATGTATTCATATACAATGTTTCCTTTATGGATTAAGTGTATCTGAAAAGCTTTATGGATTTATATGTCAATGTGCAATGTATAATGTCCAGGATTGCTTATATCAATTGTGAATGTTCACTATAATGTCCAGGTCTGTTTGTATATTGTGTATGGGAAACTGCCATATACAGAGTATATATTTAGCTCTGCTTAAACCATTATATACGGATATATAAGTTATATACGGAAATTATATACGAAAATTATATACAAAAATTATATACAAAAATTATATACGAAAATTATATACAAAAATTATATACAAAAATTATATACGAAAATTATATACGGATATATCCGTATATAACTTATATACGGATAAATCCGTATATAACTTATATAAGGATAAATCCGTATATAATTTCCATATGTAATTTATATACGGATAAATCCGTATATAGCTTATATACGGATAAATCCGTATATAATTTCCATATATAATTTATATACGGATTTATCCGTATATAAACCTAGCTACGATGGTATTATATACGGATTTTTGTCCGTATGTAATCTGTCTATAACCAAGTATTATATACGGATTTTAGGTCTTATATACGGATTTTTGCTGTATGTAATTCACTTTTTTCTTGTAGTGTGGATACCATACGGTACAGTTACTAATTGTCCCTCTAACATAGTTCTAACCTTGTTTTTCCACTTAAACGCCATATCTTCAAAAAAGAATATGACAGTTCTTATCTAAATATAGTCTTCAAGTTGGGATCATAAAATTGAAAGCCTTTGGATCTTTCAAAATAACCAATAAAATAATTTCTTACTATTCAAAGTCTAATTTCTTTTCATTTCACTTATATGGCCTTAATTTAACTGATTATCCCCATATACGAAAATAATTTGGATTAGGCTTTCATCTAACATAACTTATTTTGGTAGTTGTCTTGGTTAACATTCTCTTTAGAATGTAAGTTGTTGTTTTTAATGTCTTTCACTATCGTGAGTTTGACAAGCAATAATGACAAATCATGTCTCTTACTAAAACCCTAATAGTTTTGTTTCGTCTTTCAACCATACCATTCATTTCTAGGTGACTTCAACATGGTGTAACGGTTAAACAATTCCACATTCTTCTACTGTATTTGGTGAAAGGTCCTAGACGTTGTTTACTTGAATCCTCATATCTATCATAGTATCCACAACCATGGTCAAATATAACAGTCTTATAATTCTTTTGATGAGTATATTTTTAACTTCAACCTTAAATGATTTAAACATGTACAAAGATTGGAAGTTTTCATTTTATTTTGGTTTGTTTACCTTTAATGCATTCAACACAAACATCAAGGTTTATGAACGTTGGATACCAAACCTAAAGAAATAACAATAAAATTAAAATAAAAAAATGATAAATGAAATATAATTTACATCATATAGATGATAAGTTCTATCATAAATTTAGAAACTAACAATTTTCAAGAGTACTTTATGTGTATTAATATAATGTTAATATGCATACCAAACCAAAATTTCTAAATTTTCAAATAAAACAATTTGAAATAAAACGGATTTATCCTTCAAATTAAACGGATGTCAACATATATTTCACCTTCAACGGATGTTCACATCCGTTCCATTACATATTTTAACTTTTTTTTTATATTTTAGTTTATTATTTTTATTTTAAATTTTATTTTAATAATATTTTTTATTTATTATAAAAAAAATTAAATACTTTATAAATTAATTTAAAATATAATATTTTAGTAAACTAAAAAAAATATCTTAACGGATGGATGTGGCATATCTGTTTAACTAATTAAATAAAGGGTTAAATATGTTTTTAGTCCCTCAACTATCAAGCGATTTTGTTTTTCGTCCCTCTTTCAAACTTTGTACGCTTTGATCCCTCTCAGTAAGGAAACCATAATTTTTGGTCCTCCAAAACAAACGGCGTTAAAAATCAAGTGAGGTGACTAACGGTGAAGTGCCACATCATTTTTTTTTTCTGACATTGAGTCAATCTGTCCCTCACCGTTCAGTCACCATCACCATTCAGTCACCATCACCGTTCGGTCACTATCTCCATTCAGTCGTCATAACTGTTCGGCCATTACCAATACCGTTCGGCCATTAACAATACCGTTTGGTCATTACCACCATCACTGTTCCGTCACCATCTCCATTCAGTCGTCATAATCGTTCGGCCATTAACAATACCGTTCGGTCATTACCGTACGGTGAGGGACAGATTAACTTAGTGTCAGAAAAAAAAATAATGACGTGGCAATTCGTTAGCCAACTCAGCCTAATTCTAACGGCGTTAGTTTTAGAGGACGAAAAATTATAGTTTCCTTAAGGAGAGGGATCAAAGCGTACACCGTTTGAAAGAGGGACAAAAAACAAAATCGTTTGATAGTTAAAGGACTAAAAATATATTTAACCCTTAAATAAAAAATAGTTAAATAATTAATTAAATAATAATATATAAATTAAATTGATAATAATTATTTTATTAAATAAAATAAATTTAATTTATATATAATTATGTAATAAATTTTAAAAAAATTTAAATAATATTTATATATTAATTTAATATATAATAAATTAATAAACTAAAAACTATAAAAGAAAAACCTTAACGGATGTGAAACATCCATTTAAGTAATTATATAAAAAATATTTAAATAATTAATTTAATAATAATACATAAATTAGATTAATAATAATTATTTTATTAAATAAAATAAAATTAATTTATACATAATTATGTATTAAATTTTAAAAAAAGTTTAAATAATATTTATACATTATTTTAAAATAAAACAAATTAATAAACTAAAATCTAAAAACTAAATAAAAAAAACATGTTACACATTCGTTTAACTAAATATATAAAAAATATTTAAATAATAATAGATAATTAAATTAATAATAATTATTTTATTAAATAAAATAAAATTAATTATATATAATTACATAATAAATTTAAAAAAATAATAATATTTATATATTAATTTAAATACAATAAATTAAAAACTAAAAAGAAAAAAAAACATAACGAATGTGACCACTCTGTTAACGGATGTGACCATTATATTAAAAATACTTAAATATTTATTTAAATAATAATACATAAAGTAAATTAATAATGATTATTTTATTAAATAAAATAATTTAATTTATATATAATTACGTAATAATTTTTTTTTAAAAAAATAATATTTATTATTAATTTAAAATATAATAAAATAAAAACTAAAAAAAAAACTTGAACATATGTGGCCACATCTGTTAACGGATGTAGCATATTTGTTAAATAATTTTTTCTTCAAAGGATGTTGACATCTATTGAAGAAAAGAAGTGGGAATGTATAATATTTTAAAATATAAATTATAGTTTTGAAATTTAAAAAAAATGTGGTGGTGCAGAGAGTAATGTGGAGTAATGTAGGATGGTGTAGGGAGTAACCCTCTCTACATAAATAAAGTATGAATTACTCTGATGTAATGTAAGTCATAAATAAAAATATTTAAGATTTCTTACCAACAATTTATCCAAGAGAGATCATTTGGTGACTTCTTGATTTAATTTGCTTATTTAAGATACTAAACTATATATCAAATCCAAAGAAAAAATGACAATAAATTAAAAACAATAAACAATTCTAAAAATGAAATATAATTTAGATTGCAGGAGGTAAATGAGATTCATCATGAATTTATAAACTACCAATTTTAAGTTAATATGAGTAAGAAATCAAAATTTCAAAATTTTCAAAATCGCATCTAAATAGAGTATGTGTTACCCTACCATTGAAGGAGTTTTCTAACCAATAATATCATTGAAGGAGTTTTCTAACTAATAAGAATCGTATCTAATTACATGTTTTTATTAAGGCTGGGCATAGTTAATGTAATTGTACTGAATTTTAGTTTATCTATACTTTTTTATACTATAAAAACTAAACTATTTGTACTAAAAACTAAATTATACTAGTTTTTAATTCAGTTTAGAGAAACTGAACTTTTATATTTGTAGTTCAGTTAACTTTATAAACTGAACCATGAACTAGTTATTAGTAAAGAATATATATATTTTGCATATTTTATTTAATCTTATAATTATAATTTTGAATTATTACTTACCTTTTCATCTAGTCTTTGATTTAGTTTTTTAACATGACAACATAAATTGCTCAATATTGATTATTTAATCATTATTCATTATATTTATTATTTAATCTCATAATTATTATTTTTATTTTATTAAAAAATAAAAATTGACATGAAATTATTCTTGACCATAAATATTTTGAATATTTTGTATTATATAGTATCATTGTTAAAAATAAAAGCGTTATATATATATATATATTCAAATTATTTAAAAATTAGTTTTATGATTAAACTAAATTATATATTTAATTTGTCTTTATAGTTTATGATATAAAACAAAATGAAAGATTCTGAGACAAATATAATTTAAAAGGTTAAATGTATTTTATATTTTGTAAGAATAATTTATTATTAAACTAAATATATTTTTTTTTCTGAGAGTTAGACGTAAGTTTTGAAGAAAGAAAGTTAGGGAAAAGAATAAAAGGAAAACCAAAAATAAATAAAATTTATTAGAATTATATGTTAATTTTAATTATTTGTTTATAGAAAATATTATAAAGTTATTTAATTTTATTTATACAATAAGTTTGAAATAAATCTGAAGTATTTTTCGGAAGTTTAAGAGTAAACGTTTTAAATAAAACAAACTTCCAATAATCTATTCTTAAAATTACATTAATTTCTGATAAATAATTTTTTTTAAATATGATTTTTTTTAATAGATAACATATAAAAATAGAAATAATATTTTATATGATTGGTATAAAGTCTAAGAATATATAACTTATCTTAAAGACAAAAACAAAAGAACAATGTTTAAAACTCAAAATAAAATATTTTCCGTAAAAGCGACGGAAGAGTAAGGAGTTTTATTGACTTGATGATCTTGAAAGGATTTGGTTATTAGTTAATTGGTATAACTGCAGTTTTTTATAACTGAACTGTTAACAATACAGTTTATATATAGTATATGTAGTTCAATTATTTTTAGTTTATTAGAAATATAGTTAACTATAATTTATTATAGTTTAGTATAGTTTAGATACTTATGCCTAGCCCTAGTTTTTATTCATGTAGATCCCAAATGCATAACACAGTCTTGTATTAATCCTTAATCAACTTATACATTACCTCATGATAAAAATAGAATATGGAAGCATACCTAAATTTATGATTAGGCTATTAAGAATTATGCGAATAATAATATGAACAACATTAGTAGATGATATTTTATATATAAAGATCTTACAATCTATTTTTGTTTTCTCTCTTTTATTGATATAGAGAAAAAATAAAAGTCAAACACACTATGCAATGTTACCTTTCTATAAATATGAATCATAACCCTTTTATAACTTTTTTATTAGACACATTCTGAATTTTGATATTTCATTTTAATCCTTCATCAAATCATAATATTATTTTAAGTATTTCATAACAGTTTTTCATGATAATCATTTTATTATCCATAAACCTAATATTAATATATGATTTTATAATTTTAAGTTAGCATATAATATTCTTGACACGTTTAGATTCAATAGTCCGTGGAATGACTGTTAACTTCATCGAATTCAAATCTGTGATTTGAGAGGTGATTAGTGCTTATGTACTACTGTCAGAAAAACCAAAATACAGGAAGGTTGCTTTATTTTTCAAGAAAAAATTAAAAAAACATGTTTAGTATTTTTCTTTGATTTATTTTTCCCAATATATAAAATAAATGTTTACGTTTATACAACTAAAATTATAATAAATAACTATTTTTATTATTTAAATTATATTATAACTAAAACCTATAATAAAATAAATTTTTAATATATAATTTGTTTTAAATTTATGGTAAATAGAATACGCTGTGATATAATATTATTTTAACAAATAGTTAATTTTAAATAAACATTGGAATTCAATTTGAAGTAAAGATAAAAATTGTACAATAGTTAAAAATATTTATTTCTAAAAAAATATATTTGAAAATAACAAAATATTCATAATAATATTTTTTTCCCTTATTTAAAAATCATTCCTTTCTACATACTTACTGATAATTACTTATAAAATTAGTTTCTTTTAAGATGATAATTCAGATTTATAATACTAGAGAATATTAGAAAAAAAATTATTTTTCATGAACATAATTCATATGATAATATAATTCGATTAAGGGGTAAGTAAAATTTAAATAAAATAAAGATGAAACCTAAATAATAAATAAACAATTCAACATAAAATTCAGCATTGGTAGAAGAGAAATTAATAAATGAGATAGTTTTATTTATAAATTTAATCAATATTTTGAAAATTATAGAAATATTTATAATATTACAATATATTCAATAAATATATTAAAGAGTATGTTTCAATAAATTTTATTAAATCTTTTTATTATTAAACAACCTATGTCTACGTCTATTTGAATTTGAGTCATATTTACATATTATAACTAATATTTTTAGTTTTATATTATAATTATTATATAAATTAAGTATCATTCAAATGATAGTTTATATTAATCTTATAAATATAACTTATAACTTGTATTTCTTAAAAAAAATTCACTTAATAATTTATCATATTTCATAAAAAAATTTAAATTATTTTATTAATTTAAGCATAAAAAATTATTTGTTAGTAATATTATAACTTTTTTTTAAGACATTTTTTTCATGATTTTTGAAAGTGCTACGTAAATTGACGCATTATAAATATGTATAATTTTTTGTTATTATATTTTTACGAATATATATATATATATATATATATATATATATATATATATATATATATATATATATATATATATATATATAAAATAAATGAAACTATTAGTATTAATAGAGTAGTGTTACGTGTGGACGCGTGTTTGCGTGAGGATAAAAGTTACTGAATTTGTATTCGTTCGATAACATGATCTAGCATATCATGAATTCAACGTAATCCAAATATCAATAATAAAGTGTATGGGTTCAAACCAATTTCTTATATATATTTTTAATCTTATGATTTTTAAGAATTATTAATTTTTTTAATTTAAATGCAAATATATTTAACCTTTGATAAATTCAAAATTTTCAGTTATTAAAGAAACCATTAAAATTTTGAAAAACAAGATGAAAAGATAAAATATTAAACAAAAAAAAAAACCTTAATAATGAAATCTTACTACCGCGGGAATAATTTTGTAACGAATTATAAAATGAGGTGCAGAACAAGTTTGAAAACGTAGAGATCGGTTTCAACCCCTTTTTTTTCTATCCCCTAATCGCAAAGATTGAACTAGAATTGAATAATCTTGTGGCTAAACACTTTCTCATATTGTACTCACAAAGAAGACACACGACAAATTTATTTGACTTTGTTGAGATTTTGAGAGATACAAAAACATAAACAGGGATTCAAAACAACCCTTTTCAGTTACATACCCATATATATATAAGATCACGTATTTAGATTCTGATTCCAACCGCAACTGCTCCACCTATAAGAAATTTTATAATCTATCTCTTTCACTTTCACTCTCTCTCTCTCTCTCTCTCTGAGCTGTGCTTTGTTTTGTTAGAGTATGATCTCTCACTTTTTCCTGTTTTTGGTTTCATCTGTCTTTGATTTAGGAACATGATAATACACACCTATGTATTATTTCCATGCATAGAAAGCGAGAAATATATGGCATAGTATGCATCTGGTTAATGGGTTTTCCGTGAAAAGATCATTGCTTAGAAAATGTAAAGATTTTTATGCGAGCAGTGTCATTGGCGAGGGTGTATCTGCGGCTTCTATTGTGTCAATGAGTAATTTCTATGATGTTTTATGTCACTGGGGTGTGCAGAAGGAATTTCGCTTTAGTGGTGCATGTCAAGTGGGTGCAATAAACAAATGGAAGCCATGATTATTGTGCTATATATCACCTTGACTACAGTTTTTTTTCTGGCTTGTTGCAGAGGTTGATACAAGAGAAGAAACTAAGGCAGCCATGGAGAACAGTGAGCTTCTAAGGCCTACTGAGGTGCTTTATTTGTTTTTATTACTTTAGTTTCAGAAACAATAAATATGCATTATTTCTTCACTTAAATTCTTTGCCATTAACAGGGAAAATTTGCTGCAATAGTAGTCTGTTGGCTTCTTGGCAATGGGTGCCTTTTCTCATGGAACAGTATGCTGACTATAGAAGATTACTATATTTACTTGTTTCCGGTAATTCATATATGTTGTATTTTTCTTTTCATCTGGTTGCTCATTCATTCCTGTGGTTAACCAGGGACTTCACCAAATTGAACTACTTCAAATTTCAATTTTTTCTGTCAAACATTGGTTTATGGATAAAGTTGTAGCCTGCAAAAAGTTTAGGAATTGGCTTAAGAACCCTGAAGCTTTCAGAACATGAATTTTGATAAGAAAGAATAGATGACAGAGCTTTACATCAGTTTATGTTGTTACCTTTGATACTCAGCCATGCACTTTAGATAAGATGATCAATGAATTTCTAGTCACTTTTTAGTCTTTTTCATCATATACAGAAGCTATACTAGTAACTTAAGATCACATCACTAAACTTTCTGATCAATAAATTTCAGTGGCTATAACTTTTTTCATTTGTCTTGGTGATGTGATCGCAGTTTGTTTCTTGTTTTTTGCTGTTCTTAATTGTTCTTGTTATAATCTATATATACCTGGATTGCTTTGGAGTATTTTTTACTTTATTTTCTGTTCTGTTTGTGCAGAAATACCACCCCTCTAGAGTGCTTACTCTTGTATATCAGCCATTTGCGGTTGGAACACTAGCAATACTGGCTTACAAAGAGGACAGAATCAATACAAGGATAAGAAACCTATTTGGATATACTCTTTTCTTCATAAGCACTTTGGCAGTGTTGCTTGTAAAGTCTCATTCACTTGTTTGTAATCTTTGATTCCTTGACAATGTGGTTTTGACTTTTGCTTTTTACTTTTCCATTAATCTGCCATAGTTGGATTTAGTAACATCTGGTAAAGGAGGACTTGGAACTTTTGTTGGTGTATGCATAGTTAGTGGTGCATTTGGAATAGCAGATGCTCACACGCAAGGTGGAATGGTGGGAGAGCTATCTTACATGCTTCCAGAATTCATTCAGGTTTGCTTTAGCCATGGAATTACTATGAAATTTTGAAAATTTCCTTCAAAATATGCATTTCTTTTTCTCTTCTTATATGGTTTTATTGCTGTAGTCTTTCCTTGCTGGTGCAGCAGCATCTGGTGCACTAACATCTGCTTTGAGGTTGATTACAAAAGCTGCATTTGAGAATTCTAAGAATGGTCTTCACAAAGGAGCCAGTAAGTTCAACTCTGCATAGCTTAAGACATTTGATAATGAAGATATATTCGTGAATCATGGCTATGTACAGTAGCAATGCCAATTTCTTCAAATGCCTAAAGAAATTGTGATGATTGTTCAATATTTTAATTTGATGTCATTTAACTTTATACTATAAATATTGTTTCAGCACATGACTCTTCCAATATTGATCACTTGTCATTGTACTTGCCTGCAGTTTTGTTCTTTTCCATATCAACATTCTTTGAGCTTCTGTGTATTCTTCTATATGCATTTGTGTTTCCTAAATTACCAATTGTGAAGTACTACCGTTCAAAAGTAGCATCTGAAGGATCAAACACTGTTTCATCTGACCTTGCTGAAGATGGCATCAAGACCCCAAGAGTACTGTTTCTTTTCTTTTCAATGTTCAAATCACGATATGTTCCTAATCATTCAAGCTTCAGTTTACAATGAAAGTACTTTTTTTCAGGTCAATGAAGAGGGCAAACTATTAGAGCGCAAGGGGACAAAGCAACTGTTATTAGAAAACATTGATTATGCAATTGATTTGTTTCTAATATACGCACTTACACTATCAATTTTCCCCGGATTCTTATCAGAAGATACCAGATCACACAGCTTAGGAACATGGTATTTTCATTAACAACATAACTTCTTTACTTCATTTATATTTGTATCTTTTTAGAAATAGAATCTTCCATCGATTTTCCTGTTCCTTTATGACCAGACACAACATGATCAAGATTACTGTTATTTGACACAGAAATTACTCAGTGATGTTATAGCTCGTTTTACCGTTGAGAATTCAAGTGTGAGTCTAAATTCACTTTTAAGTAAAAAAAAAAATATTATAAGGTGGTGTCAATGTAAATTGAGTTTATGTCTTATTGTTGTTATATTTTCACATCGATCATCTCTTGAGAGACCTGTTAATGGTATTAGAAAGTAAGAAAATTAAACACCATATAAAGATAAAGACCTATTATCCACACATTTGACTGTATTTAACTCTTCATGAATTGAAAAACTTAATATGTGTCGGTGGTGTCAATCTCTTACGTGCAGACTGAGTTTATCTGCTGTTATATTTTTTCATCAATCTTCTCTTGAAAGACCTGTTAATGGTACTAGAAAGTAAGAAAATTAAACACCATAGATAAAGACCTATTGTCCAGACATATAATTTTTCATGAATGGAAAAGCTTAATATGTATCATGTAAAGATTGGTGGAGACCATAGTTACATGATGGTTGAATGAACTGTCTAATAATATTTCATGTGATTTTAAGTCCTTCGATATTTGGAATTGTTTCAGGTATGCTCTTGTGTTAATTGCTATGTACAATGTGTGTGATCTGATTGGAAGATACATTCCACTGTTGAAAAGCCTGAAGTTGGAGTCCCGAAAAATGCTCACCATAGTCATCGTTAGTCGCCTTTTGTTTGTGCCAGCATTTTATTTTACTGCAAAGTATGGTACACAGGGCTGGATGATAATGCTGACATCCCTTTTGGGGTTAACCAATGGTTACCTCACTGTTTGCGTTCTCACTTCAGCACCCAAAGGTTATATGGTAGGTTTGTTAAACAGCCACAACTTTTCATGGTTTTCTAAATTCATATTCGGATTGATTAATGTTGTGCATTATTTTTGTTATGTTTGTAGGGACCAGAACAAAATGCTTTGGGAAACGTGTTGGTGTTGTTTCTTCTTGGAGGTATTTTTGCAGGTGTAACACTTGACTGGTTGTGGTTAATTGGGAAAGGGTGGTGAAATCTTAACCTAAAGCCAAACTAGATAAATGACAGATTTCAGATTCTCTGTTGATTTTTGAGGTGTTGTTTCAAAATGTATTGATTTTAATATGTTAAATATGTTTTTAATACATTTTAAAATATTAAAAGTATATAGTTTAAAGGTACATAAGATGAACAATATCAAAGGATCAGTAGAGAATTTAAATATTAGGCTTCATTATTAAAAAAACATATGGTTTGTTTAGAGTACTTCTCTATACCTCTCTTGAACGAGTAAGAGAGTATTTCAGTGCCAATTATTTGTGAATTCAATCCTTATATCTCAAATTGGGTTTCGGCCCCTTTTAGCCCAGGACGTCATCAATCGTGTGTTTCTTCCTGCACCTCCATAGTTTCTCTCTGAACCTCCAGATGCAAGTGAAAAGATCATTTTGCCCTTATTTTCTTCCCATCATCTCCTCCTTCCTCCATGCACACCTCTCTCTTTCTCCTTTCTTCTTCCTCCAACGCTGTTCATCTCTCTCAAACGGCAACTCCAGCGTCAAATTATACAATTTTAAATATATTTTTTATTTTATATTTTAAATTATACATTTTGAAACTCAAAACAAAAAAAAATTATGGTCCATCAATTGCGTCTCATTTTCAAATAATAGATCGAGCCTATTACTTCCCACACTTCTACAATTACTAACGGTACTCTCATAATATTTGGAAAACGATTCAAATACCCTTCATCACTGCACCACACCAATCTATCAGTGCTACCATCACACAACTGCTGTAGAGAAAGAAGACAGAGAACGATGTAGAGGAAGAAGATAGCAAATCCAGAAAAACAAAAACAACACCTCGTTTTGACAAGTTTCTTACGGAACATATTTCATCTGTCGTGAAAAACTCTTTCAAGAACAAATTTCATGTATAAAAATATTCGGAAAGCATTTTATAAGTTTTGGAGAGTTTTTCTTTTTCAAAAAATCTCAAAACACTTTTCATGCATTTCAGAATATCCATTTCGAAAATTACATTTCGTTTTGAAAATTTTATTTTAGAAATTGTATTCTAAAAATGTTGTGTCAAAAGTTCTAAAATACTTTTCGGAAAAGTTTTTGAAATACATAATTTTGGGTACCATTTTCCGGAAGATAAAATAGTCATTTTGACAATTTGAGATAGTGTAAAGAAATTATGGAGATAGTGTAAAGAAATTATGGAGGTACAGGGAGTAAAAGCCATAGGTCAATCTAATAAAAAGTTTACATTATTTATTTTATAAAATTAATCAAAGGATATAAATATTTTGATAATTTAGTTTAAAATTTATTTAAATATTAATTTATATTGCTATTAGAGAAATTAAATTTATAAAATAAACTAGCAATAATAATAAATCTATCTTTATTTCTTTTAAGAACAGTAAAATTTTACAAATAAATTATAAAATAATTAAACGTAATTTTTAATCGTTTAAAAATTACAAGTTTACATGTTAAACGGGATGAATCATAACCACTCGTCATATTGGATTGTTTTTCAATTTATAAGCTAATTTTTTCTTGATTAAAAATTAAGTTAATTTATGATTGTTGTTTTTGTTGATGTTTTATATTGCCTAATTTGCATCAAGTGCAATGGATATTATAAAACAAGAGTCTTATCTATAGAAATTTGTTTACACATTCTAGTCACTCAAAAATCTGATTTACAATAAAATAGGGCTTTAGGAAACTATAATTAACAAGCAAAATAAAAATGGATTGAGATTTAAATGAATTGAAAATGATAAAATGTCTTGAAATTGAATTTCATTAATCCTCTTTTACTGTGTTATTATTGATATAACATATTTTAAGACCATTCTTCTTCAGTGTTTAGTCCTTGGTTATTTTTTAATTAATTCTAAGTTTAGAATCTAAGGATTTCAAATACAATATGATTCCTCAGTTCCTATTGAATGAATCCTTATCTTATGTGCAAGATTTTTAAATCAGCTAAAACATTTAAATCTATTCTTAACATTCAAAAAGCAAAAAATGGTTTGATTGGATTTTAGATTTAAGATTAGTTTCCTATTCAATCTAAATCAATGAAAAAAAAATATGAGTGATCACTTCATCCCATTAATCAAACTAAAAAATTATTTTTTTAAATAAGAACTAAATATACAAAAATTAGTGGTACAAGCAATAATTAAATTCATTAAAAATACTCTAGTCTTTACCACACTTGTTTTTCAAAATTATGGGAACTAAATTATCTTAATTTATATAACAAAATTATAGAGAATTAAACAATATTAGATAAATCATAATTATTTTATTTTTTGGGTGAACTTATTTAATTTGTATAATTTGATAATAAGTAAAGATTAAATCTAACCTGGAAAAGCTAATTGCAAAAAGGCTAGAAGAAGATTGATACAATTCATAGTGGTCATTTATGTGATTTTTTCTGGACTATATTTACACGAATATCACACTTTTTATTTTAGTTTAGAATTTGATTTTTAGAGAACAGATTGACCTTCACTTTTGGTAATGGTGGCCAAAATATTAGTTACAATTAGGTTTACAGGAAATCGAATTCTGAATTACTTTTTATTTTATTTTTATTTTGAATTTTATTAAAATAAAGGAGAAAGAAAAATAAAGAAGTTGTATATTTTGTAATGAGAAGATATGTATTTATATGTTTGAATTTTGTTAAATTATACTTTTGAAATAATTTTTTTTATTTTCATTTATTAAAAATGGGAGATGGAAATAAAAATTAAGAAATGATATGTTTAATAATTTGCCTTTATTAATTTTGTAATATATTTTTTTTGAATTATTTATAATATGATTTTGTGAAATAATATGTTTATAAAATTATATATATATATATATATATATATATATAAATTGTTTTAATTTCGTTCATGTTTTATAATTTTTTTTAATTTGAGATATTGTAAAAGTGAAATTGAAATTTATAACTTAATACAAAATTTATTTATTCAATTCAATCAATTATATATAACAGAGTTGACATAAAAGAAAATGGAATTAAACAAAAACAAATTACAATAATAATTGTCTAAATCTTATACCACCATTTGAATCAACATAACTACAAGGTTTCATATCTTTCTATTGTCGTGAGGTGTTGGTAGATGTATATATATTGTTTAGACGAACAATTCAATATATTTCTAAGTATGGGAACGATACACAAGTGAATTTATAGGTTGAATTTGTTTTTTCACCGGTTGATTATATGTGTTATATCATTATCTGATTTGATTTAAACTCTGACATGAATGAGTTTGTTATTAACTATTCTTGTAAGAGGAAGATAGTCCATTTCAGTTACTATTTTGCAGTCCCCATAATGTATTATATTTTTCTCTCATGATAGCCTTCTAATGCTATAAGAATTAATGCAATTTTTTTTAAATACTTATACAATTTTTCTTTACTAATTTTTATTCACAAGTCCTAATTTTTAATAAATCAAAGTCAGTGTAATCATTTCAAAACTATAATTTAAATAAATTAAAAACTATACAAAATTACGAAAAACATTTAAAAAAAAATTCACATATTAATAAATATTTTCTCATTACAAAAACATATAACTCTTTTATTTTTATAAATTCAAAATAAAAATAAAAATAAAAAGTAATTCAGAATTCGGTTTCATTAAAATCAAATTTTAATTAGTATTTTGTCTATCATTATCAAAAATGAAATCTGAAAACCAAATTCTAAACTAAAATTAAAATGTGTTATATGTGTAAATATGTACATAGTATACTATATAAGTAAAATTAAGGAGAAAAAATAATCTCATTTATATATTTACACTAATTAATTTATTAATAATTTTATAGGTTTTTTTGGTATAATAAATAAGACAATTCTTTGAAACCACAAGCAAATATTACAGATGATGCACATTCATTCTTCCTTCCAACAAAGGCTCCATTATATGTTCTTAAATAAACTACACATGTTTTTTTTTTTCAGAAATAAACAAATAAAGAGTTCATAATACTCTTATAAACTTTTATAATTGAACAATGTACAACTGTCGCTTGTGCCTTGATCGAATACTGGCTGCCCTAAGTTGTAGAAGCACTCCTACTACCCAAAAATGACAGACATTCCACCTCATTATCATCGGTACTATTTTTTCTATTACTATCCTTAATTTAATTAAACTCAAATAACGCATTTGAACCCGTGAATAGTTAATCATTCATTTTAAATATTGCTTTGAAAATTGGAAACTCGAATTTCAATTCATCACTGAACTTTCGTTGAAAACCGTAAACTAGTCTGTATTTTCCCATCTAAATAGCTGATTCATTAGGCATTTCTTAATTTACCTAATAGACCAACATACCCATATCACAGGGAGCTGTTTGTTTCCCCTCAACCCAAGCTCCGATTTAGGACTATGATTAATTAATTAAGTACCAACTTAATTAATGAAGTATTTTTCAATAATAATGTATTGGTCCAATTTCGAATAAGAAATATTCTATGTATTTGATTTTTTGAAGATTAGAAATGGGGAGATGGAGAAATGAAAAACCTCTTCTTTTTCTATGTAAGTTAGTGACACACCAGCAGACATGTACACATACATGTGAATGAACTCTGAAATTTACAGCGACAAAACCCTTCACTCCACTCCACTCCACTGCCTTCAAACAAACGACCCCGTTTGTGCATGTTTTTGTCCACTACCTCACCTTCACGTGACAGTGAGAGAGAAGAACAGAAGAGACACTAACCCAAACTATTCAACCCTTGTGGACCCTTCTACACAAAACATGAAAATAACAGACCCACCAGGGCCAAAACCGTCACCATAAACTTCGACGGCCGCGATGCGCCTTTTCCACTCTCGAACTGAAGCGAATCAACTGCCAGTGGCATGTTCTCTTGATCGGGACTGCATTTTGACTCATGCGGATGCGCGCTGTACATCATCGCGCGCAACACCGCCGAAACGGTGGGTATGTATGCCGTTTTGTTCTTTGCAAGCAGCCAAGTTAACCCCATCAGTTGACAGTCCCGGTTGAACATTTTCTTCACCCTCTCGCTTCCTCCACTACCCTTTGTCTCGTTCTTGTACCCTTTCACCTTCAAACATAAAATAAAAAATTACAAAACCACGTTAAATTTTCACTATAACTATTCATTCTACACCAATCGACATCTTCCACAGTAAAACACATTCCGGACAAGCAAAAAACGGTTCAACAATGTAGCAAAAGTAAACCCAAAAAAGGACCAAGGAAAAGGAAAAGTTTCTAATAATCAGTAGACGCACATGGGAAGTCATGTTCGCAGGTCAACCTGGTCGGCAAAAAATCGAGACTATTTTTTTCCTCTTCACTTTTTTGTGTGGATATCTCACCGCTTCGTCCAACATTTGTGTCCAACCAAAATAAATAGCTCATGCAAAATTTAATCTAAGGAATTCATAAATTTTAATCAACCTTAAATTTAAATTTTAAGATACCAAGTGATGTGGGAGTAAAATTTCCGAAAGGTGCAATTTTCGGTCATGGAAATATATTGGATATCTCACATTGATGAGTAAAGAGTGAAAACAGTGTATGCAAGTGAAGAAAAATCTAGAGATAAAGTAATGATGATTTGAGATACCTTTTGTAGGGCGCCGAGGCATCTGGTGCAGCCGGCGTAAGAGGAGTTGCGACAATTGTTTTCTAAGTTGCGAACGGCGGCGGTAGGGGTGGCGTTTTTGTGGGAGAGAGAAACGTTGAACGCTGCGTTGCAAGTTAAGGATGTTATTTGGTGTAGTCTGATGCCGCAGAAGCAGAGGATGGCGTCGCAGGTGGCGTTGGGTTGGGGGATTCGGATATTGCGAGTGAGAAGCGAGTCTTGGAGGGAGTTAACGCATTTCTGGGAGTCATCGGGCATCATGGGGAGGTCGCCGGAGGCCGGCGGCGGCGCACCAGAGACCTCGAGGGCAGAGCGGGCGTGTGCAGCGAAGAGCCACGCGGCCAGGACGGGGCAGCAGCGGCTCCGGTCGAGGTCCTTGCCGCACGCGTCCTTCACTCCGCCGAAGAGCTCATTGGAGAGGTCAAGCCGGCAGGTCTGCGTCTGGGTCTGAACCGGGAATGCGGGAACCGTGTTGGAGGAGGGGTATTGGCCCGGTTCGAGAGGCTGGTTCGGGTTACTAACCGGTTCGGACAGTAGACTGGCATGAGAAAAAGGTTGTCGTTGTAGTAGGAAGAGCGAGATGAAAAAAGCAAGGCACGCGAGACTGAGGGAGAATGATTGCATTTTTTAGAGGTTGTTGTTTTGCTCTGTTTGGGATTCGAGGAAAATAAAATTTTGAAGAAAAGGGTCGAAGATGGGGATGGGTTGAAAAATGAAAAGGGAAAACAGGGGCGTGGGTTTGGTTGAAAAATTATAGGGGAGATTGAAGGGACAATGCCAGTGGAGTTGGTCTTGGTTATATTATATGGTAGGAAAAAAGATATATAGAAAAAACCCACTTTTTTGTCAAAATATCACAACTCTATATGGTATTTGGTCTGAGATTGGTAGACCCATGATTTGATTGGGGCGTGTTTGCTAAAATAACAGTGCATGCTATGCTGATAAGGAGAAAAGATGAAGAGGTGCTAAGACCGAGGGAAGGGATTGTTTGGGTAAAGGTTTGTAATATTTTCTTAGCTTGCTTTCGCTCACTACTTTCTGCTTTTCAGAGAACCCGGAGATTGGTGTTTATAGTTTGATAATAGTGTGCTTTCCATGTGATGATTAGAATTTTCTTTTTTGCAAATTTTAATTCATGTCTTTAAAGATCCTATTAAGAGAAAATTAAATTAAACGTAATCAAGTTAAGTAATTGTTTATAGCAAATATTTGAATATTCGGTTTTCCCAATCCACATGATAAAAAGTAGGCATCTGTTAGTCAGAAATCAGTCTTGATTCATGCGTGCTGACTGCTCGAAGTTCTAATTTTGAAATTTGGATAAAAATTTAAATTGAAAAACAGCTTTTCTTTTTCCTGTTTCTGGATAATGGAAGGTGATTCGATTTCATGAGAAAACCAAAGAACAACGGGATCTTCTTCAGAAATGGAGCGAGATTCGTTTCAGGGCACAGGCACACTAGGTAGGAGGAATCACCTTCACAATTATATACAACTTTTAGTATAGATAAAAAACAATTTTATTTATTAATATCTTTTAATATATTTATATGTAACTGTTTAAATATTATTATTAAAAAACAGAAAAGGTTGTCCGAATATTTGGCCCTTTGTGCTGTCCTTTTCATTTTATCAGTTTATTATCTCTCTTCTCTCTTTGTCCTTTCTTCTTCTGTTATATTTTTGTTTTTGCTAGGAACGGGGAAAAAGCTTTTGGTGCGCTTGCAGTGCTGGACCCTTGGTTTTCCCACTCAAACATTTTTTAACACCAATAAATAAATAAATATGCTACAAATTGAATCATCAAACACTTATCATTAGCAGATATAACACTCTAATAACTTAACTAAATTCATGTGTGTGATGAAATTTGAACATGCGAAGTGTGAATACCTGACTTCTGGTACACATCAGTTTGTTTTTCCTTATATATTCATGCGTGACAGCCAACTAACACCATTTTCTTTGCGTGCATTGTTTTTCTAAAGATAACATTATTTAAACACACGAAGCTCCTCAAGCTCTAATCTGGACAAGCACAACTCTTGCATTTCACATGGGAATGCCAAACCCCATTGCAACTTTTGCTACTTTCTCTTGTTTGCCATTACAAAATTGATTTATATTCATATTCATATATGCAGAACAAATACAATGAGCCAACTTTATATGTATGTATCCGTTTCCCTGAATATTCTGATACGCAAGAAGACAAAGTAAGGCATAGTGTGAAGTAGGTTGGAGTTGAGGAGAGAGTAAAAACTAGAGAGGTGGGCCAAGACGGGAAAACGAAACAAGAGTGAGAGAGAGAGAGAGATAGGAGCAAAGCAATGCATGCATTATTAGTTTAAAGGACAAACACAAAGTGTCAACCAAAAGAAAATTGTTCCCGTAAAAAGTACTAGCTTTGGGAAAAGCCTTGAACCACTTTTCCTGCCTCCAATAATCTCATAGCTTTGTTTCTCGGGTAGGGTCTCCAAATTCAAATCATGCCCGTGGACGATCATGCTTTTTGTTGGGTGTTACATACATTACTTGTATAATAATATCCTATGCATACACATATTATTACTAGTCAATAAAAAGAATGCATTATATACATCGAATTAGCTTCCAAAAGGAGAATGAAAATGGTTGGTAATTGAGCCCAAAAGTTTATCCCAAAAGGTGTAATCATGGTGTTCGTGTTGTTCATGTTGCCCATTACAAATGGAGCTTCTCGGGTCCATGTATATCATCTTCCAATTCATCAAAACAATGGATTTTCTTTCTTTTTTCTTGAGCACAATCTTGCGTAAGCGTAATGAATATTCATGCATGAATAATATTGCCTTTTACTCTTACTCATCACTCACACGCTCGTGCACGTGCAAAAAAGCCTCCTCCTATTGTGTTTTTCTCATGATATGAACCTCAAACTCAATCAAGTTTTATTAGCAACTAGCAACTAGCTACTAGGGTAAAGAGTAAAAGCTGGTCAGTGCAATATTGTAACCCTTTTGCCCATCACCACCACAAAGCTAATGGAACTTTACATGTTTGTGGTTGTAAGGAGTTCGTGTTGTATGATTGAAAAAACATGTTGTGTCTTTTGATCATTGATGTCATTGGTTTAATGAAGAGCTGTTCCAAAATTAGTGAAATGATTAGCTACTAATTAATGAGGATCGGGTCAAAATCAAAATCTTGTGTTGGGAAACACTTTCAAAATGGTTGTGCAAATCCACCTGTGTACCACTTTGAAGTCTTTAACTTTAAACAAAGTAATAATGACTTTATGATTTGGTGTAACTCAAAGGATCAGAGCACACACTTGTAGGTCTCTCTCTCGTCCTCTTTCTCTTTAATTTAGCTTTCCCAGATTCAAATAAGATTAATATACGTAACAAAGTAAACTTAATTTTTTTTTTTTGGGAAATTTCAAAGGGAAAAAGGAAACCATATATATAGCAATACAGTGATAGCACAGGAATTAATTACGAAAATGAAGAAGAATGATGGTAGAAAAATAATATAGGCACATATATAAGTTTAACATAGAAGATTGGGTTTTGCTTTTTGCTTTATGGCATTCCTAAAATGCTTGATAACCTTTATAAAATGCTTGATAACCTTTGGTCTTAAGGATATTTTTATTTGATGAGTATTTTAATTTATCTTTTCGTAAACATCATATTCCTATTCCATTTCATTACCTCAGCCACGATAGAGTGCAGTGACAGGTGACAAGAATGCCTATTTTCCCATTGTCACCTTCTCTGTATTATAGTCATATACCATCAATCCCTCATATCATAACCAATAATTTCATAAATAAAAAAGTAGGTTTAATACCCAATTTTGTCCCCAGTTTGGTTCGGAAATCTCAATTTAGTCCCTTTTTATAAAACTGATTGTAATGGATCCTTACTTGTAATTATGTGAGTCAAATTAGTCCCTTCCGTTAAATATAGACAAACGGAGTTAATTGGTTGATGATGTGGCAGTAGTTACTGGTTAGGTGTCTAACACGTAATTATGTGAGTGCTTACGTGGTATTAGGGCAACAGATTTTAAAATTGAATTTTAATTAAAAATTGGGTTTATCTACAACACCATCTCCCTAATCTCTCGCCTCCCTCAGCAAAGAGAACACTGTTGAGTCCGAGTCTTGTTTCTCCTTCTTCCCCATCATTTTCCATCGTCTTTTTTCTTCCATATCACAGGATTAGGGTTTTCAAAAACCCTTTCTTCTTCTCTTCGACGTCACTCCTACAACGGGGAAGAAGGGGTTTTTTGTGCGATTCGGTTTTCTTTCACTGTGAGATGTTTTATTCTTCTCATTGCAGTTCAGTGATCAAATGGAGTTCCATAGTGAAGTTTCTCTTCTTTGTGGTTCTGTTCTTGTCACCAAGCGACGCAGTATTGGGGGATTCGGACGAATCTGCTCTCCTTCGTCTGAAGGCATCGTTTTCCGACCCCGCCAGCGTTCTCTCCACATGGACCTCCGCAGCCGGCACTGACTCTGGCTACTGCTCTTGGTCTGGTGTCCTCTGCAACGCGAACTCCCGGGTGGTCGCCGTCAACGTCACCGGAAACGGCGGCAACCGCCGCAACGGAACCTCTCACCCGTGCAAAGGTTTCTCTCAATTCCCTCTTTACAGATTCGGAGTTCGGCGAACGTGCGAAGGTAGTAAAGGTTCTCTCTTTGGAAACGTTTCTTCTTTTAATTTCATCAGTGTGCTCACGGAGCTTAGGGTTTTGTCTCTCCCCTTCAACGCGTTGGAGGGGGAATTTGGAGGTTTTGAATTTGGCTGGTAATGGATTGAATGGTTCTGTGCCTGGTTTTGTTGGAAGGCTAAGAGACTCTTTCCTTTAATCAGTTCAGTGGGGTTGTTTCGCGAGAGATTGGGGGAGAATTGTTGGAAGCTTGAGCATTTGGATTTGTCTGCTGTTGCGAGAGATTAGGGAGATGGTGTTGTAGATAAACCCAATTAAATAAACCTAATTTTTAATTAAAATTTAATTTTAAAATCAGTTGCCCTAATACCACGTAAGCACTCAAACAATTACGTGTTAGACACCTAGCCAGTAATTACTGCCACATCATCAACCCATTAACTCCGTTTGCCTATATTTAACGGAAGGGACTAATTTGACTCACATAATTACAAGTAAGGATCCATTACAATCAGTTTTATAAAGAGGGACTAAATTGAGATTTCCGAACCAAACTGGGGACAAAATTGGGTATTAAACCTAAAAAAGTACTAAAACAAACATTTTATTTCTATTTTTGTTTTTGGGAATAATACTTTTCAAAAAGTATATCTCCAAATGACCCGAGCTTATAATTTTCGGGAATTCTTAACTGATTTTTTTGTATATTCTCAGTTGGAAACTTCTTCGGAATTTGGTTGCCCCAAGATTAGATTTTGAGAAGAGTTTATGATATTTTTTTTTGAAAAAAAAGGAAAGAAATTAAAAAAATTTAAAATTAAAATTAGAGAAAAGTAATTTAAAATACTTAATTAAAAATATTGAAGTTAAATTTTAAATGTTTTGAAAGATGAAAAAAAAAACACAAAAATAATTTAAGGATAAATAACTTTTGCATTTGAACGTTAATGTTAAACCAAAAATGATATCAATGGGAAAAAACTAAAGAAATATCCAAAAAAGGTAAGAGAAACACTTTTGTTAAAGGAAATTACACAAAATTTACATTTATTTTTCCTCGCACTCGTAAGTCCCTAGTTGAAGCAAAAAAGAAAACGTGAAAAAGTAGTGTGGTGACGCTGCTTTTAGAAAATAATTATAATGTATATGACGTCGAAAAACTTCAAACTATGGCATCTTATAACTCTTTAACGTCTGAAACTAGGACATTCGACGTAACAATTTCACTTTCGCGTTTAACATTTTCATAAAAGTTACCCAGTATGATGTTGGAAATTGAAAATTTTGATGTCTAATTAATGTGCATATGATGTGGAAAAAGTATAAATTTTGACATTGAAATTGAACATTTATTTACAAAAATACTACCAGTCATTTTTTACCTTGGTTTTTCGTACTCCAATATTGAATGCGAGACATTAAAGACTTATTTTGTACTAGTGTTATGGCATCCCATTCGACAATCCTACCTGTATGTTTGTAATTTTTTTCACATTTTATCATACAAGATGAATTTTCTCTCGCATGATGCGAGACTCACGTATCAATAATTTAAGAGATGTCATTCTTATTAAGTAGGCAATCCTTGAGTTTGAAAACATTCAAAATATTATCGTTGTGCTAAGTGATGTTGAATTTCCGTTGGTTCACCTGGATTTTAGAGAGTAGGAAACTGACCACTTTATTTGCCATAATCTTTTATAATTTTGAAAAAAATTCTCAGTGTAATTTTTCTAGACTTTTGATACCATGATAAGTTTTACAACAAGAAAACTTGATACCTCTTGACTCATCAACCCATCAATATAAATACACGTTACAACATTGTGCTGTCTAAAATAAGGTGAAATTACATTCACTAAAAAGTCCATCAAATAATGTAACATCCCAAAAATACAGCAATAAACTATATAATAGAATAATCACATTTAATAATATTTCAGTTCAGTCTTACACTAAAGTAGAGCGAACGCTCATGGCCGAACGGTCTTACATAAAAGAGTTATAAGAGTAACTAAACAGGTTAAGAAAGTTTAACCGAACGGTTTACAAAACTCATACCGAACGATCAAAATGAAATCAAAAGGGAAGGTGATCGAACGACCACCTTTCAATACTAAACTACTGACCGAATGTCCTATTGTTCGGTCTTCACTTCTACCTCTACCAAATTTTCTTCTTCCAGCGCTTCTTCCAGCAGCTCGTCTCCTTCTGCTCACATCCACGCGGATGATCATTGCAATGACAAGGACGGACGTACGAAACAAGACATGACAAGAAAAACACAGGGTAAGCTTATGTAATTTAATTCATGCATAAACATACATTTCAACCAATTCAACACACAAGGTACATTTCATCATACATATCATACGAAGCCTATTACTAGACTGACTGTCCGGACTGTATGAAATCTGTGTAGCTACAGGCGTTCGTGCACTCGGGTGATGTAGTAACTGGGATGCCCTCAACAGCTGCCACCCGAGGTTAACCCTATCTGTCCAAAGTAACCCTAAGGACTAGGACCTCCTACCGTTCCCACACATGATCTACCCCCTCTACGTGAGGACGAGTACTCACGGAACATCAAGATGAACTGTCAGCTTAGTATAACCACATTCATACTTTACCAATTTCAATATTCATTCATGAGTCGTTCCTCCCCGGAACGCTCGTTCATATTTCACAACCTTTCATTCATATCATATTCTCTTCATCTTTCTTTATTCATCATCTTAGTTCCATCTTTCATTCTCAACTGTTTCAATTTCCTATTTGTTCAAAGATTTATAAAGACACCAGATATCGAACGTTCTTTCCTTACTCAGAACAAAGAAGAACACTTGGAACGAGACAAAGAGGTCTCTAGTTCCAGAATAGAATGAGACCACGAGGATTACTATCGGATTACGAAAGAAACCGAGGTCAATAGTATATCGCAAGAATGACTAGAACGAACGTTAATTACAAAGTGAGTCAGTTAGATGAACTGACCCTTGAGAGTTCTAACCGAACACAGAAAGAATTAGGCCAAATACTAAGGCTCTAAGCCGAAACCAAATGAACGTATACACTTCAAGACTTTCAGAGAGAAATATTTAGAAAGATTCACCTGAAGAAACCGAACGCTTAAGAGTATTTAACTTATTTGAATTTACATCAAGAAATCCAAATGCCAGTCGATGACCGGTCACGGTGAAGGGAAATTCTACTAAATTTGGACAAACTCTATTTCATCAAAAATAGATCAAACCATAAACGAGTACAAGCGCTTGGTATAAGACCAAACACTACTCATTTCGAGAGCTTGGTGTGAGACCGAACACTACTAAACTTATAATAGAAAGATTAATAAATAAGATATTATGGTAATTGTGTTTAAGAATAACTAACATATACAAATACATATATTTAAAAATTTTAAGTTTATCAAGCACAGTATTTTCACAAGAAGACGCTCGTCCTCAACTAGGATTCTTTCCAAATGAAAGAAACAAATTTCAGACAAGTTTACCAGAAACACCGAACGGTCGAGGACCGTTCAATGACGAACGTACACTATCATAGGGAAATTTCATATTCGAAATTCATTTATATTCAAACTCATTTCTCAACATACAACTCCATAATTTCATACATTCATATCATAATTAATTTTTCATATTTCATACCATCCAAACATAAATATTTCATATAATTCATGCATCATAACATATCACAATCATTTTTCATATCCAATCCAATCAACGAACGTTCATGCCACACAAAATCATACACATTAAATTAATAAGCTCCCCTTACCTCTAGCGTGAACGAGCGTCCTAGAGACAGAAGTAAGGTTTCGCCTGACTATGATTCCCTTCTACCCTCAACGTTCAACAGCTCTTCCAAAAACTAACCAGACAACAGGAGACCAAACAATGACTCAGACAATATGAAATCATGCAACCAGATTTTTGGTTTGCATGTGCTAGAAACGAACGTCTAAATACAGGAAGAACTTACCAGTTCAGAACTTAAAATTTGTTCAGTTTAAAATGAAGCTCAGGACGCCGGTAGTGCTTCTACGGTGCCTGAATGATGATCGGAGTAGAGAAATGGTGAGTTTCGGTAGAGAGAAGGGAAAACTTTTTAGAGAGAAGAAGGAGAAATGAAATATCAGAGTTTTGGAGAAGAATGGTGCATGCAGAGAGAGTGAGACGGGTTTTTCAGAAAAATCAGTTTTGCTTCCCACGTTAAAACGAACGTCCGCTCATCTGCTGACACATGTCTTCCACTATCTGATTTCCAAATCCTCGTTGCTTGACACCTGACGTCCGTTCAGAGGGGTTTTGGGTGCGTTTTTAATGAGGTCTGACAAATAATATCTATAAATATAACCATATTACATCCATAAGTAGGTTAATAATATATGAGATAATTAATAATAAAAAAGAATAAATAATATCTCAATAATTTTAATCTAAATTTTTAAATCTAAAAAATAAATACATATGTTTTAGTTTTATTCTTAAATATGAAATACTTTTATACAAATGGCTACATTTAAATATCTATATAGATTTTTTTTGTCATTTGTGTTTCTTCTTGTTTCAAATTACCACGGTGGGACAATCCTTTACAACGCCTTTTACTATTTCCTTTTCATTTTCATTACTAAAGATCTCATATGGACTATAGATAAGAAAAATTTATAATATAAAAATGGATACAAACCTCATCTCATAAACCAATTTTATAAAGTTAAGTTAAGTTTAAATTTCACTTCTAATATCAAAATCACCTAAAGTACATCTTGTGAAATTTATTATTCATTGGATCTATTGTATTATATTAGAAGATTTATTATTTATTAAACATATCATATCACCTGTTATGGAATAATCCATTAATATATAAATTTATACATAATATATATATATATATATATATATATATATATATATATATATATATATATTTCAATATAAGAAGTAGATTACAAATCTTATATCAACTAAAAATAAAATGAATTTAAATATATAAATATATAAATTTAATATTATAAATCAATTTTATAAAATTAAATTAAATTTAAAATCCACTTCTCGTGGCTAAAAATATTAATAATGTATCCATATCGTAAGATGCAAAAAGATAACCCAAAATAAAATAGAATATGAATAGAGATTTACATTAAAGAACAAAATAGTGCAAAATATTGTTTTTATTAACACTTTTCTCACCACTTAAGATAGGTTTCCTGGCAATTCTTAGTGTATCATCCATCAAACAAGTGTTTAACTAAATTTAATATTCTATAATAGTTTTAAGTACTTGATCAATAAAATTCAATTTTTTATATTTTATTTTTATCTATTTTCAACATTGTTTATATTGTTCGAGTAAATTACATGATTGCACAAAATTTAACCATAACAACAATAATTTACCTCAATTTCATATTAATAATTCAAAACTAATAATTTAATAATTTATATACACAAAAAAACTTCTAAATAATAACCAATTTTAATAATTAAAAGTAATTAATTAATAATGATCAATTTATAAATGAAAAATTATTGATAAGTAAAATAGTTTGTATTTTGAATAAAAAATTGTAATTAGTTTCTAAATTGATAATTAAGATACTTTTAATTATGAATTAGTATCTCAATTGAGCACTAATATTAGCTACCAGGATTTTAACTACTACTAAGTAAATATATATTTTATTACTAAAATTTGTTATTATTTAGATATTATTTTATAGTGATAGATCATTAAATCTGTTATTAGTAAATAGAACCGCAACATTAGTAATTTAATTTAGTTTATATTTATATTACATACATTTGAAATTATTGATATTGATTATTAATATTAAAAATGTAAGTATGATATAAATTAATAATCATTTTAACCTCTTAATTCGTTAATCATAATTTCAAATTTCACATTTTAAAATAAAACTGCAATATTGTAACTAACTTTTATTAATTTACGTTAGCGAACTCCAAAAAAAAAAAAAATTGTTATTATTCATTATTATAGTCTATATATATTTTATTAATACTCGTAAAGTAAACTAAATATCATAATCCTTAATCATAACCATTAAATTCTTTTAAAAATAATTTTTTAATAACTATGAATTTTATATATTTATTTTTAAATTTAAATTAAATATTATAAATTAATAATTTCAATTTATCTAATTTTTTTTTAAATCACAATTTTAATTTTAAATAAAAAATAAAGAATAAAAAAAATCCATAGATCAGTTTGTGTGGACTGAATGAATTTTCGACTACCAGCTCCAACCATAATTGACAATTGGGTATTTGGAAGTTCATTTCTGAACCTCCGCAATAAAAAGTTCTGTTGACTAAATATTTTTTGAACCTCCATTTTAATTTTAATTTGTTTTGCACATCTTTCAAACAGTGGAATTTTAATATTGCAGAAAAAAGAATTACTTTTATTGTAACATGTGTTTGGAAATATAAGTTTCAAACATTCAAACCTGAATGAGCAAGATTTTGGTTAAAGATTACTTTTATTGTCATGTGAGGGTCATGTTAACAAGTGCCATGATTAAAAACAATTAATAAATATTGAATTTTACAAAGATTTATAATTAATTTTGATATTGAATGAATTTTGACTTTAATAATTATTAATGTAGTTTTATTTTATTTAGATGACACAAATATCTAAAGTGTTATACAATTTTATTTCATAATTTATTTGATGCAAAAAAAAATTAAATAATAAAATATTTTTAACGCAGTTGTATTATTTTTTAAACTGTTTATCTTTCATTTTAATATTGCTAAAAATTAAAATATAATTAAACGTAAAGAACCTTTTAAATGTTTCAAATCTTAACTTTTTCAAGCCTTCATATGTTAAGTTTTTACTAAAAAATAGTCTTTTAAACGTCTGAGATATATTTTTATTTGTTTCTTGATAAAAACGTTAAAAACTCTAAAGAGTTTATTTTGTTTTTAGAAAATAATTGTAAACATAAAAGATAAAAAAATATTTTTATCTTTAAAAAAATATTTTAATATGAATTTATATTATTTTAATTAGTAAAATTAATTATTCAAGATTTTATATCATAAATATAATGAAAGAAAAAAATCATTAATTATATATTAAATAATTAGTTATATATTAAATAATGCTTAACATTTTTTTTTATGTAAATAGCTACAGATTTAATGACTAGAATTTAACTACTGAAAATTTGTGTTATTGATATTATAAATGTAATTTATCACTAATTTGATCACATATTTGTGATAGTCTATGATTTAGTGACTATTCCCACTGCATGTTACAATCTATTTATTTTGATTGCTAATTGAAGTCATTAAAATACTTACTTTTTTTTTAATAATCATAATACGTTCTTTTTCTGTAAACTTAAATTATTGATTAGAGTCACTTTATATAGTATGATTCATTAGTGTAACTATCACTTTTTTAATGTTAGTTGGGATTTATAAAAACCTCGAACCTATATAATCATTATCAGATATGTTATTCGCAAAATTAATCACGATTTACCAAATTTCACATTACATCACATAACACATATATAATCCATTTATGTTATTTTATCCGGTAATAATTTATTTTGCTTTTAACACTTTTTTTCTTTTTAAGACTAATAATGTAATATTTAATCTACTACAACAATTATTCTTCACACATACACATGTAGAATAATGTAAATATTTAAAGCAATTGATTTAAGTTTAGGTGAAAACTATCACAACCATTAAACTCCCCAACTTAGTGGGATCCATGTGTGCTTTGCAAGTGTCAGGGTCATTAAATTTCCCAACATAGTGGAAATCATGTGTCCATAAAAGGGAAAATGAATCTCAGGAAGTGGAAGACAGGTGGCTGCAGGAGAGTGGACCGATCGATTTGTACAAAGGGTATTTAAGTTGAAATTTTGAAATTCAGTCCCACTTTCTACATGCACCCTTCTTCTCCAAACTGCTGACCCTCATTTTTCTCCTCCTTCTCTCTAGATTCCTCCATCTTCTCTCTAAGAATTCTCATCTTTTTCTTCTTCCGATCACCATTCAGGCAACGTTTGAGCTCTTCTGGCGTCAAGGACTTTCATTTAGACCGATCAAGTTGCAGTTTTGAAGTGGTAAGTCAAATCTCGTTGTCTTTCAGGATCCATGCATTCCTATCACATGCAAAGTATTGGTTGGTCTTGCATGTGTTTTATCAATCTCTTCTCTGAAACTGTTTACCATCTTTGATTTCATGGATGGTTCTTTTGCACCAACCAGAATCTTATAGGAAGCTGTAGGAGTTACTTGGGATATATTCAGTATTGTGAAAGTTTAACATTTTCTGGGTTTCAAGGTAAGGGAAGCTTGTAATTTAATTGTGATTCTCGTTTTATGATTTTTCTTGCTGAAATGATGTTATGATTGATGAGTTGGTTGATGTTGAAATATTACATGTTTGTCTGAATGTATTGATGATTGATGAAAAGGCATGATCTGGGTAGAAATAGGGTTTAATCTTAATTCTGCAATAATCTGCAGAATTAATTAAACTGTAACCGAGAGTCATTCGTGACTGTTCGGTTTTCCTTGGTTGTGTTCGGTCTTAACTGGATTCTCCTTCTAAAGAGACTTTCAGTTAATGACCGTTCGGTCTCCTATTGGTAGGTTGGCACACTAAATATTTAGTTTATGTTTGGTTTTCTATTTCTACTTAGTTATCAGCCTAGTGAGGGTATTCAAATGAGTTAAGTAATCAACATTATAGTCGTTTTCAGTATGTGAATAGATGTTAGGTTGTTTCCGTGGTCGGCTTGGTATATTTATATTTGCTAGAGTATTTGGTCTCTACAGTACTAGGTCATAGACCTGGTGCTCGGTCTCAGTAGTACTCGGTCTCAGTAGTACTTGGTCATAGACCAAGTGCTCGGTCTTATAATATTCCGTCATATACCTGCATTAGGTATTAAGAATGTTTGGTTAAACTCCAAAGTGTTCGGTTCAAGTCAATAGCGTTCGGTTAAAGCTTGTAGGGTTCGTTTTTGAGTTCTTAGGTTTCATCAAAAGTTATTATGATTTTCGGTTAAGTGTAAATTATATGTATTCTTTGATATTCGGTACATTCTTAGGAGTTCCATCTAGTAAGATATTGATCTGTAGTAACTGTTGAGTCATAAGTAAACATCTAAATATTATCAAGAGTGTTCGACTTATAATGAGTCTTATATAGCATAGATCTTTCGGTCATATTCTATGTATAAGTGGAAGATCGCTCAGTCTTACACTAAGTGTTCGGTTGTGTTAGTCTAAAAAGTATTCAGATCGTTTGGTCTTGTCTCTGGGGTGAGTGTTATTGTTCAACTTTGGTTTAAGATGAGATATGTTTCTATTAGTTTGGTTTTATTGTATTGATGAATAAGTAAGATGATGCTGAAGAGTGATATGAATTGAGTAATATGGATGTGAAAGAGAATTCCAAGGAGGAATATCTCATGAATGGTATTGGAATGGTAAAGTATGAATGTGGACAAAGCTTAGCTGGTGTTTATCCTGATATTCCGTGATTACTCATTCTCACGTAGAGAAGAGTAACTCATGTGTGGGAATGGCAGGAGGTCCTAGACCATATATAAGGTGAACTTGGGCGGAATGGACTAACCCTAGGTGGCAGCTTTTGAGGATATCCCAGTTATTACATCACCCAGGTGCAAAAACGTCGTAGCTACACAGAATTCATACAATCCGGACGGTCAGAGTAAAGTGGTCGGTCATTGCATGCTTTGACGTATGATTTTGGTTGGAAATGTATGATTGGATGATTGCATGATTTACTATTTGATGTATATCAAATTTATGTGAAATAAATGTTTATAGAATTAATTAAATTACATAAGCTTACCCTATTTCCTGTCTTGTCTGTTTTGTCCTTCCTGTTGTCATTTTCTGTTGCAATGATCATCCTTTGGATGTGAGCAGAAGAAGAGGAGTTGCTTGAAGAGGCTTTGGAAGAAGTGGAGGTTAAGGCCGAACCGTAGACCGTTCCGTAGTTGTAGTTGCTTTGTTTTGAATACCCGTTCGGTTTAAGCTTAGTTTTGAAAACCGTTCGGTCTAGACTTTGACTTAGTAAAAGTTTAAATCCTGGAGTATTATTGTAAGGTCGTTCGACCATAATTGTATCTTTTCTCTTCCAGAACTAAAATGTAATATTGTTAATATGTGAATATTCTATAGTATGATTTTATATTGTATTTTTGAGATGTTACAAAAATGTTTGACGAAGTGTTAAAGCATACGTCGAACCGAATTGTTCGATCTAAGGAAAATATCCAAATGGATTAATTTTATTTTTAATAGTCAATTACCCGTGTTTTATCAGTTTTTTTGGATCATTTTAATTTTAAATACTCCTAACTAATGTAAATTCTAAATATCTGCAAACTAAATTTAGCTCTACGTAAAAGTTATACGCCCCAAAAGCTATTATACGGAAGCATTATACCAACAACATTATGGTAAAGAGGCTTAGAAACGAGGATTAGGAATAATAATGGGACTATCTACTATGCAATTTATAATAAAAAAAAATTATGTTATTTGACTCGGTATTAGTTGAATATTTATTTTAAAAAATATTTTAAGATTTATGAATATCAATAAATATTTATAAATATTTAAAAAAGATATTTTATAATTTTTTAAAATAAAACTTAAATAAAATTATAAAAGAATATAAAATATAATATAATATAAATTAAAATTTAATTTTACTAAATTTAACATAATAAAATATAAATTAATTTTAATTAAATTTAACTTAATAAAATATATATTAAATTTTAATTTTAATTTTTTTATACATAATAAATATTTGCGAATGCAAATAATATAATCCATTCACTCAAATTATTTATAAATGATATTAACACATCTACCGCCTGTTAGTTGTAAATACTAATTATTCCTCAGGATTTTTCTTAACAGATATTTATGAATATAAATATTTTTGTGATCTTGAACAAGAATGATATAATCACATTAATAATAACTACAAAAAATTGAAACACAATATTAGGGGAGAGAAAAGGGAATAAAAATTTTCTAAGAAAATTAGAAGTTTTAATGACTATGACCCAAATAATCATTTTTGTTCGTATGATGGTTCAGATTCAACTATGTTCACTTTTTATAAGACAATCCCCATATAAAAATATTAAAAGTCATTATTAATCAATAACTTACACTTTTAGTAAATACAGTATTTATGAATTTACATAAACTTAGTATGTCTTTTTCTATTGAATTGTCATGTTTCTTTTTTAATATTTGTAAATAAGGAAAACTTGATAAATTATCTTAATAACTTTGAAACCGTTACAAATGTCGAAATCATATATGTTCTGTGTAATTAAATTTGTTCACTAAGAATGGTCTTAATCAAGTTCATTGATTTTTTAACAAAACAAATTCAATCGAGAATTAAACACGGTCATCTTGACAAGAAGGAACATAATTTTTTATCCACGTGAATGGACAATATAAAAACTTTTATAAATATCCATACATATACTATATATAATTGTAATACAAGATTTTTTCTGGAAATATGTTTCGGTTAAGGGGATTGAAACTAAGTCTTCTTTCACAAATATTCTTCAAGTTCCAAGATAAAGTCAATATTTTGTCTTCAATCCTCTCTTTACATTTCAATCCTCTCTTTACATATCGGTCGAGCCGAGTTCTATCTACAGAAAGTACTTTAATAGTAAAGTAAGTGTTTGTCCAAATGCTTGTAGCAATAAATGTATAGTAAGAGTAATCAACTATCTAGATATCAAACCTGTATTTATAAATTTCGAGATGAGCTTCTGATTAATATTGGACTAATCACAGGCTAAGTAATAGTAATGTCTTGACTTAGAGTTAACATAATTATTCTTATTGCTAATCTTTTGTGTGGTCCGGCCGACCAGTAAGTCGACCGTTTCGCATTGGGTGGAGGAGTATGTTGATCACTTGGCCTGTAGCTAACCGGACAATCATACTGTACATAGGCCCCCAAGGCCCGAGTTCATCTTCTGTTGAAGACGTACGAAGGGATTTGTTGTGGACAAGGAGATGGGCTCCGTCGCACCACTCGTTCAGAAGTAGTTGGTCATGCTGTACAAAATCCTTCTTATGCCATAGGTTATACATATTCACAATCATATCACAATCCATAAGTCATCCTTAATTTCAAAATAAAAATATATTTAATTCAATTACATTACTTCAAACCACACAAGATTCATTGAACACATAAAACTACACAAACTCTACAACAAGGAAAGCTTAGCACAAGGTCTGACGCTCAACGCAAGGTTTGACGCTCAGTGCAAAAGCTCTCACATATTTTCTCACTCAATGCCAAAAATCTCTCGCTTAGCGAATTATCATAAAATTAGTTCAACACCTGTTGTGGTAACTGACGCTCAACGGTACCTTACCACCACTTAGCTCCATACCATTCACACTTTGGTCTGCTCAGTGGCAGAATGGACGCTCAACACCATACCAAAAACCTGCACACTACCAAACTATGATTTGATGAACTAAGTATCAATTCAAATGACCAAATTGATATTTGTAACTCAGGGATTGATAATACGTGTTTTTGTGTTTAAAAGAATACCAATTTGCTCAATTGACTACATACTTAGTTTACCAATTCAACTAAGCTAAATCTATTCACTTAAGATACTCATTTAGAAATCCACAAATCTCAGCTCCAATATGAGATAACCAAGACCTCAAATATACATATTTCAGATCAATAACATAAGTATTTGTATCAAACAACAACTCTAACAGAAATGCCTACATTCTATCACCAATTATGGAAAACTTTTGTCTAATGATAAGAGCAAAAAAGTAGTTAATTTTCATATGGAATTTTAGCACTTATGTTTTGAATTGAGTACATTTGTATCAATTTTCCCCAATCTAAGAAAGATGAAATGTAATCACATGTTTCTGAGTTGTTGAGTAAAAGGAAATCATTTGATCCCTAGTTTGTATACATTTAAGGTAAACTAAGAGAGAAGAGCAAATCTTGCAACATTTCGCCAAAGCTAGAATGATTTCGCTTAAGCTAGACTTGTCCAGGAAGTCATTACCTTAAAAGTCATTCTCGCTTAAGCGAGAATATTTTAGCTTAAGGGAGAATGACTATCTTCTCGAAGAAGTTTCTTCTCGCTTAAGCGAGAATAATTTAGTTTAAGCGAGAAGAGAATGACTATCTTCTCGAAGAAGTTTCTTCTCGCTTAAGCGAGAATAATTTAGTTTAAGCAAGAATTCGGACAGTTTATATACTTACGAAGCAAAAAGAAAGAAAAAGGACGGAGAGCTACGGAGAAAGAAGTACCCAAAGAGTTTTTCTTCCACTTTAGTTGTAGGATCTTCTTCTTCATCTCTTAGAATGCTAATGGCTACTATGAGTGGCTAATCTTGATAGCGTCCTCCTCGAGCTAGGTTGGGCCAAAGCACGAAGATGAAGCTATGGAGGTGGAATTTGTGCGGAAGCGATGGATATGGTGGTGGGCTCACAATTTTGGTGAGTATTTGTGGTAGGATGGAGGTGTTTGATGGATCTCCGGAGAGGTTGGGCCAACTCTAGAGAAGGGTGGTTAGAGGGACCTCATGGGATGCTCTAGCCTTGACTTGAGACAAGATATGTTTGCACACATTTTGGCATAATAACATTCAAATTCATCAAGTGATTTTACAAGGAAGGAGACCCTTCTATTTATAGAGAAAGGTGTCTCCAAAGTAGACAAGAAACCCTAAAAACTATCCACTCTTAAAGAGACATGTGGCAATCCTCTTTTACAAAGTTTCTCCACTCTTAGAGTGCCATGTGGCAATCCACTTTTGTAAAGTCTTCTCCACTCATGTGGTAATCCACTTTTGCAAAGTTCCTCCACTCTTAAAGTGCCATGTGACAATCCACTTTTGCAAAAGCTTTCCACTCTTAGAGTGACATGTGGCAATCCACTTTAGGAAGAGTTTCTCCACTTGGAAAGTGACACATGGCCACTTCCTTTTTAAGAAGTGTCTTCACTAAGAGCTTGCCATGTGGCCATCATGTCCCATGGTGGGACACACTCTTTTAAGCTAATATTACAAACCATACAATACTTGGCCCATTATACAAGGCCTAAAAATATACCCTATACTACTTGACCCTTAATACAAGGTCTAAAATACACACAATTTTACCATGGCTAGGGCATATGCCATCATACCCTCCCTCTTAAAAAGGATTTGTCCTCAAATCTTTAAGTTTCTTCAAAAACCCTCTTCTTCATATTGATCAACTTATGTATCAACAAAACCCTCCGGGGTCAAATAACTTTCTGCAAAAAACAAGAGATAAAGTAAGTATTATTAGAATAATCAACCCAATTATGTATTTTCCCTTTAAGTCCCGGCTTATCTTGTGTTGAATGCATATGCATTTGGAGTGACTTCCTTTTTTACCACCAAGTCTCATTTGGTCTTGTCTTTCCAATCTACTAAAGGAAGATGGAAAGAATACCCCTTTTGAATCTTCACACAAGCTTGTGGCCCTTAACATGAAGGCTCTTTTGTTGGGACACTCATTGGACATGTGTGTATTGCTTTGACACTCTGAACATTTGATTTTGTATATGTTAATGTCATCTCTTTCCTTTTCTCTCTTATTTTTCATTTGTACTTGGTCTATTTCAACTTGAGATGGTGTGAGAGGATGAAGTACAAACTTTCTATCTTTATGGTTGAAGGTTATCTCATTGGTACGACCATGATGTATGGTTTCCTTTTCAAAAAGCCAAGGCCTTCCTAACAAGATGTGACAAACTTCCATAGGTACTATGTCACATAGCACACTATCTTCATAATTCCCTATGGACAACTTAACCTTCACTTGTTGATTAACTATCATGTCTTCACCATCATTAAGCCATTGAAGTTTGTAAGGTTGGGGGTGAGGCAATATAGTTAAGGCTAACTTTTCAACCAACCTAGTGCTACAACAATTGCAACATGAGCCACTATCCACAATAAGAGAACACGTGTTTTCTAAAACTTGACATCTTGTATGAAAGATGTTCTCTCTTTGGGTTTGGACTTGGGGACTAGGTTGATTCTTCAAAACTCTTCTCATCATGAGGAGATCTCCCTCGCATGGGTAGGAATCTTCTCCTTCACTCTCATCCTTACTTGTGTCTTTCTCCTCCTCCTCTTCACTACTATATGAGTCAACATCCCTCAAGATTATGGTCCTTTTAGTGGGGCATTGTGATGCCATATGACCTCTACCTTGACATTTAAAACATTTAATTTCACTAGTACGAGTGTGTAATGATGTTCCCTCCCTTGATCTATCTTTTTCTTTCTCCTTCCACAGATTCCTAGAGGTTTCCTCTTCCATCACTTGCTTACCTTCCCTCCTATAGTCTTTCTTAACACTAGAGTTAGAGTGGTCAATTTTCAAACCTTTTCTCAAATGTTGTTGCTCAACTTTTATGCAAATTTGTACCAAATCATTGAGATCTTGATAGGGCAACAACTCCACTTTATCTCTAATATCAAGATTAAGACCACTTAGAAATCTAGAAATGGTGGTTCCTTCTTCTTCCCTAATTCCCGCTCTCATCATGTAGAGTTCCATCTTTTGCCTATACTCTTCCACACTCATGGTTCTTTGTTGGAGCCTTTGGAGTTTATCCATAAGCTCTCTATGGTAGTAGGAAGGTATGTGTCTTCTTCTTAGAGCACTCTTTAAGTCATTCCAATATTGGACTTGAGGGGAATTGGAGAGTCTTCTTTCTCTCACTAGGGAAGTCCACCAATACATGGCATTCCCTTGAAAGCTTAGGGTGGCTAGGGAAACTTTCCTTTCCTCTATTATTTGACGACACTCAAAAAGTTGTTCTACTTTCATTTCCCAATCTAGGTATGCCTCAACATCTTCTTTCCCATGGAAATGAGGAAGGTCTAGCCTAATCTCTCTTGGTGGTTGTTCACTCTCCCTTCTATACCTTCTAGGTGGAGGATGTTGGTAGAATTGGGCAGCAGTCCTACTATCTTGTTCAGGGTATGTGTTTTCTGTGGGAGTTTTTGAACTTCTCCTTGAGTGACTCCTACTCCTACTTTTCTTTATCTCTTCTTGGACCTTTTCTTGTTTTTGGGCTAGAACTCTAAGTTCTTCTTCTAAGGTTTCAAGATATTGTTCTCTTTCAATTCTTTCTTTTTCTTTCAAAATGGATTCTTGCTTTTGCCAAAGTTTTAGTGATTTTAGTTCCTTGGCCATTTGTTCTAAATTTGGTTGGGCCTCTTCACTATAATCACTATCAATTTGGTAAGAAGGTTCCTTAGACATTCTTAAAAAAAATTCAAAATATGTAATGCACACACAAACTTGTATTTCAAAAGTAAATTCCTTTAGAGATTTAAGGAGGCAAAATAATCTCAAGTTCACTTCCAGGAAAGAGAGGAGAATCACTAAGGATCACTTAAAATCCAAGCCTTTCCTAGCCAAAGTTTACCTCAAGTTCTCTTGCACCAAACTTCTCAAATGGAATTAGGTTTGATACACAAGTAGACACACAATAAATTATAAGCAGTTAAAGACAACAATTAAACTAGACTATGCGGCCTAATGGTAAAGTTAGAAGGCACTTTGGAACCTTCAAACTTTAACCAACTAAAAACGTTTTCAATATGGTTTACAAGTCTTTGTTAGGATATGGGATTGAGTATCACAGACTACCCCAAGATACCTAACAAGGTTATGAGTTACAAATCCAAAAGCAATACAATTTTACAACTCAAAAATGCGTAATACAAATAAATAATGTGTGTTCCTCTCTAAAGTGTTTCACTCCTTTTCTTCTTGTCTCTTCCTCAAGGTTTCAAGGTCCAAAGAGGTCTCCGATCACCCAATATACTATGTCCAATTTCGTTTTTCCTCCAAAGAATATCCTACACCAAATATCAAACCAAATCCGAAAGGTAGGAATCCAAAGAGAATGCAAATCAAGGGCCAATTTGAACAATAGCTCTTCAAAAGGAGTTATGTTGAGACAAAACAAAGAGTAATGAACAAGACAATCAAGAAAATAAAGCTTAAAAACAAAGGCTAGGCACTCAAAAGAATTACCTAAAGAAAGGCACTAGAATAGATGAATAAAACAAAAAACAATTAGAATAGAGAATTATCACTTCTTATCTTTACAAACACTGAGCTAATGGTGCAATGTAGGCAGAGACAATATTTTGTCAAAAGTGTCATGTCCAAGTCTCATATCCAAGGGTCATGTCCAAGTGTCATGTCAAGGTATTATGTACAAGTATCATCTCCAAGTGTCATGGTAAAGTCTCATGTCAAAGTCTCAAGTCAAAGTAACTTTTTTTTTTTTTACTTTTGCTTTTGCTTGTACTTTCACTTCTTTTTTTTTTTACTTTGGCTTTTTACTTTTGTCTACACTTTTGTTTTTCAACACAAATTAGATCTGGACAATTTGTTTGGGTAGCTCAAAGTTCATGACTCAAAGAAAAAAAATGGAAGAAATCTTACTAGAATCAAAAATAGAGCATGAAACTCAAAGAAACACAAGAGAAACTTAACTCTAAGAACTTGACAATGATCTAATGACAAGCATGAACTCAAATATGAAATAAAAAAGCACTCAAATGGATGTATATACTGTAATTTCGAAATCCCAATGGGACATATTTTTTTATGATTTTTGCAAAGCCCGAACTAAGAGAAAATGACATAAAAATGACTACACATGACTCTAGACAACATGGATGGAATTAAAAATAAAAAATAACCCAAAAATGACATTAAAACAGAACCAAATATATGAAGAAAGACTCAAAAAAAATATAAAAGCACGCCACAACACATGTATATGGAAACTTAGTGGTAAAAACCGAATGGTTCCGCAAAAGAACAAACTAGAACCATAAAAATAACATATATGGATGTAAACAATGGAAGACAATAAAGAACAACACAATAACAACAAGAAATACACAAAGATAGGTAAAGGACCAAGATACTTAGCTCTTGTAGATCCAAAGCTCTTGATACCAAATGATAGCGTCCTCCTCGAGCTAGGTTGGGCCAAAGCACGAAGATGAAGCTATGGAGGTGGAATTTGTGCGGAAGCGATGGATATGGTGGTGGGCTCACAATTTTGGTGAGTATTTGTGGTAGGATGGAGGTGTTTGATGGATCTCCGGAGAGGTTGGGCCAACTCTAGAGAAGGGTGGTTAGAGGGACCTCATGGGATGCTCTAGCCTTGACTTGAGACAAGATATGTTTGCACACATTTTGGCATAATAACATTCAAATTCATCAAGTGATTTTACAAGGAAGGAGACCCTTCTATTTATAGAGAAAGGTGTCTCCAAAGTAGACAAGAAACCCTAAAAACTATCCACTCTTAAAGAGACATGTGGCAATCCTCTTTTACAAAGTTTCTCCACTCTTAGAGTGCCATGTGGCAATCCACTTTTGTAAAGTCTTCTCCACTCATGTGGTAATCCACTTTTGCAAAGTTCCTCCACTCTTAAAGTGCCATGTGACAATCCACTTTTGCAAAAGCTTTCCACTCTTAGAGTGACATGTGGCAATCCACTTTAGGAAGAGTTTCTCCACTTGGAAAGTGACACATGGCCACTTCCTTTTTAAGAAGTGTCTTCACTAAGAGCTTGCCATGTGGCCATCATGTCCCATGGTGGGACACACTCTTTTAAGCTAATATTATAAACCATACAATACTTGGCCCATTATACACACAATTTTACCATGGCTAGGGCATATGCCATCAAATCTCTTCTCTTGGGATTGAATGTAATCGATTCGAACTCGGATGTAATCTGGTGATATTTATATATAGCATTTCTGTTTTTATTCAACATTGGTATTTTTGTTCTGCTCTTAATGCTTGATTCTACCTGATCAATAGTTTCATGAATGTGGATTTTAGACTTGACTGGAAAGTATTTCTAAAACCCTGATCTAAGCAAGAATACTTGATATTCTGTGATGCTAGGGATAGATTTCAGTTTATCAATTGCTTATAACACTTGAATATAATGCTAGACAGTTTGTTGGATATGTGAGGAATCAATATTCAAGGAACTGATCTTATGAATTTTATATGCGAGGAATCGATATAAATGACTTTTGTGTGTTGCATCAATGTTGGTAATTTCAGTTGCTATATGTTTGTATTCATCCAGATTGCAGACGAGTGAGATAGATGAATTCAATCCCAACTTCTCATATTAATCTTCGTTAAGTTATTTGTTGTTATTATTTTACTTTCACGCAACGTAGTTTTATTTATCAACATCAATCATGAATCAAATTGAACATCCTTGTATATATACTGTTTGAGATAAAAATTTATCTGTTTAATCGAAACTGTTCCTTGTGGGTTCGAAACTCTTACTCAAAATCATTATACTACAGTTGACTATTGGTACGCTTGCCAAAAGTCTAACATCTAACTAAACTCTATTCTATTATAACTTTGAAACAAATTTTTTTAACAATGATAACACCAGTTCAAACACACATTCCAAATCAATCATAACCATCAACACACACACATACAAAAAAAATTTGCATTAGAACTAAAGACAAATAATATTTAGCTTCCCTTACTTTTTAGAAGTTGAAACAATACTCTAGAACCTAGATCGCTCTCTTATAACATATAACTTTATCTGCACATACAACTCACATAATCATCAATAGAGTACACCATTAAAATCACTGATCAACAAATAGTACAATAAAGGACTCAGAGAACATATGTACTAACTTAAAGTCCACATGCATGAGAAAAGTACTAAACTAGAGAGAAAAACAAAATAGTACAGAAACATTATACCAACAACATTAACGAGGATGACAACAAGGATTAGGAATAAGGATTAAGGATGACAAGTTAAGTCGGACACAAATAGTGTTTACTCGCTATGCGAACTGTAATGAAAAAAATCTACTTGTTACATGCTCTATTACTCGTGAGATACCCGTTTAAAAAATATCTACTAGTATTCTAAAACCTGCGAATATCCGTGAATACCCGTGAATATTACAAAAAGATATTTTATAAACTTTTAAAATAAAATCTAAATAAAATTACAAAAAAAATATAAAATAATATAATATAAATTAAAATTTAATTTTAATTTTAATTAAATTAACATAATAAAATATAATTTTAATTTTAAATTTTTACAAGTAATGGATACTCACAAATACAATAATACTATTCAACTCATTTATAAACAGATATTAAAATACCGAAATCCAACAAACTACAAGTATCTCTCACGGACCTTACAATCAAGTATATTTTCGTTATCCTAATAAAAATGGTACACTCTCAAGTAGGGCTGGGCATAACATACTGAACTATACTATACTACAATTAACTATATTTTTAATAAACTAAAAGAAACTGAACTACTTAATATAATATTTAAACTATACTATTTAAGAGTTCAGTTTTTAAAAACTGAACTTATATTAGTTAACTAATAACTGAACTGAAATTTGTAAGCATACTATCAGCTGCATAATTGTATTCTCACTGTTGTTTGTTATGCGTTAAGTATTGAAAGGTTATGAACTTAAATAATTGTTTACAATATTAATAAAAATCAAGACAGTACAGTTTCAATTTGGATTTAAATTATAAGTAAATTCACCTAACAAATATAGTTGGTGGTTAAATTCAAATGTTAAAAGTTTATTGTGCTTCATAATAATTTTTTTTATAATCTTAATTATTCACCAATTAAGACAGTGAATAAATTGGACAAATAAAGTAGATATTCTTTTTTAAATACTATTTATTTTATTATTTTAAATATAAAACAATATCTTTAAATATACTATTTTATTATTTTAAATATAAAAGAATATCTTTAAATATACCATTTTATTATTTTAAATATAAAATAAAAAGTATTTTAAATAATTTTTTCTTCAATTCCACAATTTGAAGTTTGTAATCATATATATTTTATTTACGGTCTTTTGAAACTGACTATGCTTATGTTTGAATACCAGTATATTTATGTTTGAGTACCAGTATATTTATGTTTGAATGCAAAGTTTAGTTTATATATATATTTTAGTTACCGCTTTTTAAACACAGTAGGCTTATGTTTGAATGGATAGTATAGTTTAGTTATTAGTTAACTGATATAAGTTCAGTTTTTTAAAATTGAATTATAAAACAATAGAGTTTGGATATTATTTTAATTAGTTCAGCTTTTTTAGTTTATTATAGTACAGATAACTATAGTTTAGTACAATTTAGTTAATTTTGTCCAGCCCTACTCTCAAGGATGAGAAGAGTGATAATGGCTACCAACAGTTGAAGCACGATAATGGAGAAGAGAAAAGGAAATACAAATAATCATTTTTGATCCTATGATGGTTCTAAATTCAACTATGTTCACTTCGTATTTTTTTCTAAGATAATCCTAACATAAATAATATTAAAAGTCATTATTAATCAATAATTTAACACTTTTGGTAAATGCATTTATGAATTTACATAAACTTAGTATGTCTTTTTCTATTGAATTGTCTTGTTTCTTTTTTAATATTTGTAAATAATTAAAGTCTATAATATGAAAACTTGATAAATTATCTTAATAACTTTGAAACCGTTACAAATGTCTTAAATTTGTTCACTAATAATGGTCTTAATCAAGTTCATTGAATTTTTAACAAAACAAATTCAATCGAGAATTAAACACGGTCATCTTGACAAAAAGGAACACAATTTTTTTATCCACGTGAATTGAACAATATAAAAACTTCTATATGCACTTTATTTCAGAAAATTGAGTTAAACTCAACACAAATTTAAGGTTTTTATTCTAAAAGTTTTTCATAAAAAATTGTAAAACTAAAATTATAAAATATAAAATAATTAACTTTTTTCTTTTATTTTATTTTAATAATTCTTTTTCGTGACAAATAACTGATTAATTTAAGATTTGAACTAATATTTCAAGATACATAATAATATCTAACATTAAGTATAATTTCTATCAATAATTAATATTATAATAAGTTACAAAATATTGTGTTATCAAAATGGAGTGTTTCATCCTACACCTCCAAGATCTCATCTTGCACCTCCAAAAATTTCATTTTTAACCTTCTGGCATCTCTCATCCTGCACCTCCAAATTTTTTAAAACTTTATTTTTAACTTTAATAAATATTTTTCCATTTTCTTTTCTTTTTTATTAAAAACAATCTTCACTATCTTAATAATAATTTAATTTAATTTAATTTAAAATTTAAATATTATTTAAAATAATTTTGTATTTTAATAATTATTAAAATATAATTTATATTATAATAATAGTTATATTAAAAACATAAAAATAAAATAAAATAATAATAATAATAATAAATTTGATTTAATATATTCAAATATATTAAATTATAATAAAATATTGAAACAAATTAAATAATTATTAAATTTTAAATAAAAATGAAAATTTTAAAAAACTTATTTATATATTAAAATCTATAAAATATGTTAATCCTTTTGCTTTTTATTTAAAATTTAATAAATATTAAATTTAAATAAAAATTATAATATTACTTATTATATTTTTATATTTTAATAACTAATAAAATATAATTTATATTTTAAAAATAGTTCTATTAAGAAAATTGAAAAATAATAACTAAAATAAGAATAAAAATGAAAATAAAAATAATACTTAAAATTATATTTAATATATTTAAATATATTAAATTATATTAAAATATTAAATTAAATTTAATAATTTTTAAAATTTAAAAAAAAACAAAATTTTGAAAAATTTGTTAATCGGATATCCGATAAGTTATGAATCGATATCATATCCGATAAAGAATGGTTTTTAAAATTTTATTTTATATATAAATTTTAATAATTATTTAATTTAATTTAATATTTTAATATTTTAATATAATTTAGTATATTTAAATATTTTATTTAATATAATTTTATTTGTTATTTATAAATAATTGTTTTAAATTTTGTTTATTATTTAAATTTTAATAATTATTTAATTTAATTTAATATATTAATATAATTTAATATATTTGAATATATTAAATATTTTATTTAATATAATTTTACTTTTTTGTTATTATTTTTATTTTAATTATTTCATTTTTATATTTTTAATATAACTATTATTATAATATAAATTATATTTTAATAATTATTAAAATATAAAATTATATTAAATAATATTAGAATTTTAGATTTAATTATTATTAAGGTGGTGTATAGTCTTTTTAACAAGAAAAAGAAAAGAAAATAAAAATATATTTATTAAAATTAAAAATAAAATTTTTTACAAAGTTAAAGGTGTAGAATAATGATGAGATGTCAGAAGGTTAAAAGTGGAACTTTTGGAGGTGCAGGATGAGATCTTGGAGGTGTAGGATGAAACACTCATCAAAATGACTTGTAACTCTCGAGCCAACCCAGCCCACTACGGGTTAGAGCTGGGTTGAATTTAAAAAAAATGTAATTCTTTGGGTGTTGCTCCCTCCACCACCACCCTATACTTCCTCCACCTCCCCACATTATTTTAAATACAATTATATCCTTAAGTTAAAAAGATTTTTACTTTTACCCTATTTTAAATAATTTGAAATCCTAATTTTACTTTCCCAGCACCCAACCACGGAACTCTCTTTCCCTTTCCCCATTTTCGTTTCACCTCCCCACCTCCCGCACTTCCATTCCTTTTTCTTTCCAGCTTTTTTTTTTGGTTTGAAAGCTTCCATTGCCGCCGTGGTGTGAAGGAGCGTCACCGCCATGGTGTGGAGGAACATCGAGAAGCGTCCAGAGCATCAACCAGCGTTAGGAAGTATACAACGGAGGTGACATCCTTCAACGGATGTCCCCTAATAAAACAAACTAAAATAAAAAATGTAACCTTTAAACACATCTTCAATGGATGTCACCTCCGTTTAAAGGTTACGTTTTTTATTTTAGGGTTTTATTTCAAGGTTTATTCGAATACGAGAAAGCACGACACGCACTGCACCACGAGAGGGAGACTGCTTGATAACTCTTTCCACCACCACCAACCTTTGCAACTTGTAGTATCTCACAACCACGAAAGAAAGAGAGGAAGAAATATAATGTTAAAATGAAAGAAAAATATTTTACTCATGTACGGGACTATAATAGGTTATTAGTGAAATATGTTGTGAATGGGTAAAATTAAAAAATAATAATCCTAAAAATAAAATTTTACTGAGGGACAAAATAGTAAAGTGGAGGTGGAGGGAGAAAGGTGTGATGGTGGAGGTAGCAACACCCTAATTCTTTTATACTGGTTGGTTTTCAACCCGGCTTACTTACAACCTGACTCACCCGAGTTGAACCCGTGGTGAGTTGGGTTGACTCACCAACTCACCTAATTTAATTTAATTATTTATTATTTTGTGTTTCAATATTATTATTTAACATTTTTTATTATATTGTAAATGAGGATAAAAAAAAGACGTTACAAGACAAAAAATATTATAGATTTTTTATTCAAGACTCTAATATTATAAATGGACAAGTGATACAAAAATTATTAATATTAAAAACTTATTTGTTTGCCTTTTGTGCTTGTTTTTGGATTACGCATATGATATTTTTTTATTTATTTTGAATTGTCTTAGGAGTTTAACATAATTTTAAAGTGAAATTTATTTATATTTGAATTAAAAAAGTTATAATTTTTTTATTTAAAAAAAACTTATAATTAAGTAAGCTAGTGAGCTAACCCGTTTAACCCACAACCTGTGGTGGGTCGGGACAGATTCAAAATTTTTTCAGCTCGCTAATTAGTGACTCGGGTTGGATTGACTCACTAAGTAACCAATCCGTAGTGAGTCGGACGAGGTTGAGCTGGATTACCCATTTTGATAGCACCACGAATACAACTCATTGTTTTTTTTACATAAACTAACAAAAAATAAATAAATATCAATTATTAAAATCATTTTTCGAAAATAATTCTTCTATCTCGATAAATATATCATTTATGATTTACGAGAATGAGTTCAATTAGTTAATATTTCCTTAGAAATTGATAATATTAATTAACTTAATATTTTTAAAATGCTATAACTACATTATGGATAATTAATTAGCATCTATTTGAAAAGTAATTAATTTATTAACGTTAAAATAATCAATAATTATAATAGTTCTCAAAATTATCCTTAAAATTATTGAGACTAACTAATTTTTCTTATTTCATTACTTTCCGTAATGAATATTGTGAGAGAACAATTGTAAAATATTAATTTTTAATAAATTTAATCTCTAAAATTCCCTATTCCACATACATTGAAACAATTCATACAGAAAAACTCAGTTATCAATTAAAGTCGTTTAAAAATATTCAGATGAAAATATTCAATACCACACAAACAAAAGACAATTTTATAAAAGAGAAAACTAAAAAAAAAGTGTTATATTTAAATTCAAAGGAAATATAACTTTATGAAATTTTGTGAAAAAGATTAGAGAACGTTGACTTATTTACAAAATGAGATACAATATATTCAACAGAAGGTGAAACTACAAAACTCCAACAATCTTCTCAAAAGTCAAAATTTCACGTATGAAAACAAACCAAGGAACATGAACATCCAATTGTATGAACAACAAAATTCAACTGCAAAATACTGGAATGTATATACATGCAACAATGCATCCAAAAGGGGCAACACAAGCCACTCCTTCAGATAACTTCTAACAGATTAACACTCTGGGACAGTACAAAAAATATCAGCAATGTCTAAACCCTCTGGAATATCAAATTCGAACAAGTCACTGCAAAAACTATTCTTCTCTTCCTCCCTGCCACTTCTCAAATAGTTGGATGATGAATTCAACTGGTTTGGACTTGACTCAGGCGTAGGCATAGCCGAGTCATACCCCTTTTTCAGCTCTGCATTTTTCATGGAATGCGCAAAAACATGGTTACCTAACAAATCAACTTGGTTTTGTTGCAAAACAAGGTTCTCATCACCCGAAGGAGAATTTGAGCAGCTAAAGTTTTCCACGGTGCCAGAGAATCCTTCCAAACTTTGAAGCTGAGTTATGTCTAGTGGTTGAGCAACTTGGTTTTGTACATAATTGTGTGAAGCCAAATTTTGATTCTCTAGAAGAGAGGCTGTAGCAGCAAGGTTTAACAAGCCTTGGTTGATCAAAACTTGAGCTCCTCCTAAGAAGCCTTGCATGTTAAGGGAGGGATTCAACACTGTCCTTAAAATAGATGACATGTCTAGCAGGTCAAGGCGTGGGGCATGTGTAACTGGATCAATTCCCATACGAAGAAGCCTCTTCCTAATGTGTGTGTTCCAATAGTTCTTTATTTCATTGTCAGTTCTTCCTGGCAACCTAGCTGCTATAGATGACCATCTAAGTAAACCAGAAATTAACCATATTATTGATCAGAAACTCGTACCAATCTATAATATTGAAGCTTATTAGACAGATCCTGATATATATGAAGGAAAATGGTCATAGATAGTTCTTACTTGTTTCCCATGATACTGTGCAACTGAATAATCGTATCTTCTTCTTCTAAGGAGAATCTTCCTCTCTTAATATCAGGTCTAAGGTAATTTGTCCATCGAAGGCGGCAACTCTTGCCACACCTTTGTAGACCTGGTCAAATGTATGTGTTAGTGAATAGTAACAATCGAGTAGATAGAACAAGAAAACCGTGTATGTGTTGAAAACATGTTAGTATAAACAAAAATGGTGTTTCTCAAACTCAAGGTCAACCCAAGCAATATTTTGTTAGGACAATTTGATATATATTACAACATTTACATCTTTTCGAAACAAAAATGATATCTTCTAAGTTAGTATGACTAATCTTTCCTATAACAAAACAATGTGTTATTGGTAAATGCTAATGAAAAGGGAGGGAGAAGGAAATAACAAACCAGCACTTTTAGGTAGGGATCTCCAATTGCCTGGTCCATGAGTCTGAATGTACTTGATGAGTTTAAGGTCTTCTTCTGGTGTCCATGGACCCTTCTTGAGTCCATTCTTGTCACAGCAAGGAGCTCTTCCCATTTTCAAAGTATATAGATGAAAAGTGGAGTACGGTGCAGGAAGGTTCCAATAAGCCAAAAGGGTAGAAAACTTAATATTTCTTACCACAAAAAGACACAGAAAGTGAAGTTCTGTTGCTTGTGGTGATGGCTGAGACGACAATGCTTTTATAGCAGAGGAAAGCAGTGTAAGATGTTCAAAGTCAAAAGGATTTGGCGCCGACCATTTGACACATGTCTCTCTCAGGCTCAGCGAAGATACTCATCAATGCATTATGTATGTGTTATAATATATATACGTGTATTATACATACACTAAATTGCATACACGGTTTATATACGTCATGTGTTTGATATCTTGACAAAAACAATGTCTTATCTATTAATCTAACCATTACATCGTTGCATTGGACTTGAAACCAAAAGGAGATTAACATGGTAGAAGTAGAATTATGAATCACATTTTTAGCAGATTAACAAAAGTTCATTTTCTAAAAAATTAAAGAGTTAGCATATTACTAGCCAAATACAACCTTTCACACTCTCTCACACTTAACAGAACAATAAACGAATGATAATAGATGAATGAATTTCTTGATGGCAATATTTGAATAAATAAGGGTAAACAATAATTGGGAGTATAACCTCCTTCAATTACTTTGAGAGCATAACCTCCCTCATAAGACAATAATGTCTGTCACAAAACTCAATAATCAAAAGCATACCTTTAACCCTAGACTCTAACTTTATTTATACTAGTTATTTCTCGCACATCTCTTATTAAATATTTTCCTAGAATATATCTGCATTTAATATAAATATTCCTATATTTAATATAAATATCTCCCTATATATTATCGTAACATATATCCTTAATTATAAATATCTTATATTGAATATTTTCCTGAATATATATTTATTTACTCTAATTAACTTATACTATATTTATTTACTCTAATTAACTTATACTGAACATTCTCTCTGCTTCCCACCGTTCGGCCTGGTTGCTTCATGTTGTCTATCGTTCGGCCTAACCTCTCTATGCCTTCCATTGTTCGGCCTAACCTCTCCATGCCTTCCACCGTTCGGCCTTTACGGTTAATACCGTTCGGCCTCACTTCCCTCCTACCTTTCTTCTCCTTTTCATTACCTCCCACCTTATACCCTAACATTACACCCTGCTGCAAAACAACCTTGTCCCCAAGGTTGGATTGGGGGAGCTTGATCTCATGGCTCCTCATCAATTCAGGTCTGGAGGTTTGGGTGGTGGAAATTCCTCCTCGTCCTCTACCAATATCAGGACTCTCAAACTCCTGTCCAGGCAGTGGTGATAAGGACCAAACGGTCCCCCACACCTGATACACCTTCCCTCTTCTCTCCGTTTTATGGCTTCTGAATAAGGCATGTTCCTGGTGTTTCTCCCATTATTATCACTACCTTCCTTCCGTACGGACCCCACACTCTCAGCGACTCCCGATCGGCCTGGGTTATAGTGATTGACTTTAGACCGCTCGGCGACGACCAATCGGCCTGGGTTATAACGATTTACTCCGGGCTGTGTCTCCTCACCGTTCGTTCCAAAGGTGACGGGTTCTTTGTCACGCTCCAATTCTCATCCTTTGTCCTGCCCTAGGCCTCCTCGGCATCCCTTGCAATTCTCATGGCAACCATCAACTTCTGCGGATCAAGTAGATGGATTTGATTACGGATCCCCTCTTGTAAGCCTGCCATAAAATACCCCATCAGTTGTGCTTCGGGTATTGCTTTCGTTTGGCCGACCAAGATTTCGAAACCTTGGATATACTCTTCCATGGTGCCTGCTTGTTTACAGGCCGCCAACCTCTCAAAGATTGTTCCCCGGCTCCTTCCTCCAAATTGGTTCACCATCGCCTCCTTCAATCCTCCCCATGAACGGTCCTTGGCCTTCTCTCTCCAGAAACTGAACCAGTGTCTAGGAACTCCCTCCATGCTGATATAAGACAGGCGCAACTTTTCTTCCTCCGATACTCCTTGTAGTTCAAAGAACTTTTCCGCTCTATTGATCCAATTCAACGGATCAATCCTTTCAAAAACGGGTAAATCGACCCTTTTCCTCCAAATCGGCTGCTCCTTTCGGTGTCCCCCATCTAGCCCGCCATCGTCTTTCTTACCCTCCTCCTCCTTTCTCCCGTTGACAGACCCTTAACTGTCCTCCGAATTCCCCTCATGTCGTCGACCGCGCTCCCACATCATCTTCACTAGCTCTTGGACTACCGTCTGCAATCCGCCCATGGAGATTTCTATGACCTCTAATTTCCCTTCAATGACATTCACTCTTCCCTCCATGATGATCCGGCAGGTCGGACCAATTGTTACGTACCTGAGTACGTAAACTAGCCAAATACAACCTTTCACACTCTTTCACACGTAACAGAACAATAAACAAATGGCAATGGATGAATGAATCTCTTTTATTGATGGTAATATCTGAATAAACAAGGGTAAAAAATAATTGGGAGCATAACCTCCTTCAATTACTTTGAGAACATAACCTCTCTCACAAGACAATAATGTTTGTCACAAAACTCAATAATCAAAAACATACCTTTAACCCTAAACTCTAACTTTATTTATACTAATTATTTCTCGCACATCTCTTATTAAATATTTTCCTAGAATATATCTGCATTTAATATAAATATCCCTATATTTAATATAAATATCTCCCCATATATTATCCTAGCATATATCCTTAATTATAAATATCTTATATTGAATATTTCCCTGAATATATATTTATTTATTCTAATTAACTTATACTATATTTATTTACTTTAATTAACTTATACTGAATATTCTCTCTGCTTCCCACTGTTCGGCCTGGTCGCTTCCTGTTGTCTACCGTTCGGCCTAACCTTTCCATGTCTTCCACTGTTCGGCCTAACCTCTCCATGCCTTCCACCGTTTGGCCTCACTTCCCCTTTTGTCCACCGTTCGGCCTAACCTCTCCATGTCTTCCACGGTTCGGCCTTTACGGTCAATACCGTTCGACCTCACTTCTACTTTTGTCCACCGTTCGGCCTAACGTCTCCATGTCTTCCACCGTTCGGTCTTTACGGTCAATACCGATTGGCCTCACTTCCCTCCTACCTTTCTTCTCCTTCTCATTACCTCCCACCTTATACCCTAACACACACACTAACATATATTACTCTTTAGCCTATCTATCTATATATAGAAATGTTGGTCAAAGTTGAGTATATATATTGAATTAAATGTCCAAATTAACAAAAAAGTTTTGTTTTAACTAATATCTAATTAAAAGTGTCACCATACATGTTTTCGATAAGTATAAAAGAGTGTCAGATATCAGAAACATCTAATTATAATAAGAGTGATGTCGGTCCTCGTATATAGAAGTAGAATTAATGTATAGTATTCTGTCTAGATTTTCTTTCACAATGAATACATATACGTAGAATACTTGCATCCATGTACGGTTTACGCATCTCATATGGGCACATATGAAACTATGGCACGTGACGTTATAGGACAGAACAGGGTTAACGAAATTCAAAACTGAAAAGGACATGCAAGGGAGCTGACTTTTTCCATTGTAAAACCAGTGAAGAGAAGCAGGTAGAAAACGATTTTTGAACTTTTTTGCTTGACCTTACAGTTTTTACGTATTGTGTAGAATCATGGACGGTACGGTTGTTAAATCTCCTTAACAACGTTTGCAGAAAATATGCTCCACTTTTTCTCTTTCACTATACTGCTTCCTTGTGGGGTTTCGTTTGACTATGCATAAAACTTCTACAAGGGTGTGAAGGGGAGAGAAAGGTTTCAAAAAGTGACTAATATAAAACTTATCACGTTTTCTTCTTGGTGTGTACGGTGGTGTTATCTTTAACTTAGTAACATTTTTCGAAGTTAGAGGATTGTATTTCTGAATTTTAGACTTAATCCAGTGATCACGTTCAATTAATAAGAGTAATTTTTTCTTCCACTTTAATCACATGTTTTAGGTTTACTGAGTCTCCTTGTGATCTTTTTTTAAATTACAAAAAATTAATAGATTTAAAAATAATTACATGTATGGATAAGTCGCATGATTTTATTAAAAGAAATTAGGTTATTAGGATGAAACAACTTTAATATAAAGATTTTTTTAAGTTGAACTCGTGTCACTTACTACTTCAATTTAAAATGTTATAAAAATTTCAACTTTTAAAATTATTTAGTTTCACACTGTCTTTAATATCATATGTTATGTAGACTCTAACAAATTTATTTTTGTTATCACTTCAAAAAACTTTTTAATAAAGAAGATATTTTATATGTATATAAACTCATATTTATTTTTTATTTTATTTGATTTCAGACTTTGTTTTTATCTAACACTTTCAGCGTATTCATGTTATTTTAATATAATTATAATTATTTTTTAAATTTACCGCTTTGAAATTTTTTCTAAAACATTAAACTGGTGCTTTTTCCAAGAAATTAAAAAAACAAATGTGCTGCAAAAATTACTGTTTGGTGAAGATTACTTTTTCATTTTTTCTTTCTATTCGATTCTGATGTAAGCGTGACGATTGTTGTTTTGGGTCAGAAAAAGGGTGTTCTTTGGTCAAAAATCTTCCCACACCCACTCGTTTGTTTTTCAACTCTAATAATTTATTTCCTAAACAAAAATTTTAAAATCATTATTAGTCCAATTTGGCCTTATATTGTGCAATACATTACACATTTTTGAAATGCAATTTGGAACAACATAGTTTTCCTTAACATTATCATGAAGAAAGGAAAAAGATATATAAATAACATATTTATTATCATTATAATAACGACAATAGTACTTCTCATACTAACGATTTTATATAATGTCAAGAATTATGTAAGATTTTAAATTATCACTGAATAGAATTAAATCCATAATATTAAACGAATTATTAATATTTATCAATACAAAATGAATTTAAAAAATTAAATTATTCTTAATTAGCAAATTTTATATCAACATGATGAAGAGAATTAATGAATTCCCTCTGTTAAATAAAACATTCCTTACTTAATCAACTACCATTTGAGTTTTTTACTTTAGTCAATTCTGAAAAGTTTATAGTTTTGTTGTGTTAATAAAATGGTGTTATGATGTGTCACCTTCTTCTCCACAAGTTTTTGGATGAGTAGAGAAATTTCCATGGTAGGAGACCTTAAAAGGAGTAAAACAGCATCAATTACAGGTGTCATTACCTTGTCCATGAAATGAAGTCAGCCATGTCACAATTTATTTTGTTCTTCACAGCAAGTAAGGTGTTGGTTGCTTAATGCTGGCTAGCATTGCCTTATTCTGCGTTCAAAATGCTTTGAAATTAGGTCCAGATTTTCATCAACCTCTATCTAACACTGTATGATGTAGGTCAAATGTTATTTGGTTCAATGTTTTTCTACTTTCTTTCTTTAAATATTGTCATATTCTCTCGCTCACATCTACAAACTTCTCCATTTTTTTCTTCTTTCGGGGTTGTTTATAGAATGAGTTAGGATAAATTTAGTTTTAATACTTAACTTGTATAAATTTTGGTCTAATTATTTGGTTTAATCATATACATTGAAGATCACATATATAATAACCCGCTACCGATAGTTACTTGGCGGAAAATGAAAAGCTTGATGGCGATTGCTTCCCTGAATTACTGATCTACCATCACTTTGATGTTAGCTTCATTAAGTTCATTGTATGGATACGGTGTTTTATCATTGGCCAATAGTTTCAAAATTGCAATCAACTTTGAAGTTTCTTTTTATGAAACTGGATCAATTAGATTTGAAAAGTATGTATTTGGGTTTTCTTAACAAAAAAAATTATGCAGAGAGTTAAGCGGTACTCTTAGTGGTTAGTTATTGACGTGAGGAAAGTTTCTTTTTTCGATGGAAAACAAAGACTACGTTATTTACCGTATTTTTTTAAGAGGAACAATTCAACTACTAGAAATAGAGAATGATAACATTATGAGGAGAAATAGTACCATGACATACTTTTACGTTCATTTGACACAAGATACAAAGGTAAAATGATTTAAAAAGTGTAAAGTTTTGTATTTTTTCAAGCCCACGTGGCAAAAACATTCAATTGACACGCTACTTTTCAATTATTTCTTCCAAAATTACCCTTTCATCTTTAATAAATATTAAAAGAAAAAGTGGAACCCATTGTGTCATTTGAATGTGAAAAGCAAACATGTGTGTCGAAGTATTATTTTTGTTTTTTCAAGAAAGAAAAAAGTAAAAAATAAGTAAGGGTAATGTCAAATGAATGTAAAATATTTAAGTGTGTCAAAAAATCATTTTCCTATTCTGAATCATGTCATATTAACATGTGGAATATAGTTGAAAACGAAAACTATATACCTCTTAATGAAGAGGTGTAATGAAGAGGGTGAGTTACTGATGAGAAAGAGATGGTCAGACAAAAAAAAGGTATTTTCTTATCTCCAAAGTTCACAAGTCTTGAAAAAGAATATAGAAAAATTTATGGATTCAAGCACTAAGAAAATATGTGACACCCTTATTATCATATATGAAAGATTTAATGAAGTTAAAAGAACAAGCTCTATTTGTTGACCAGACAATACATGTTGTTCTTCCTGCTGGACAATGCGAATATGCAAATCATGTTCAACAGATTCCAAACCATCTCAATGAGTTAAAATCACTAGGTAAGGTTTATGATAATTTTGATAATATTAACAAAATTTCTATGCAGCCTCTCGAAATAATAGAGACTACAAGTCACAACTCTCAAAATGTTGATCTAATAGTGACTAAAGTATATATTTTGTAAGCAAATTATAAATGAAGAACAACTCATTATATTTATTGAAACTTTTAAACAAAAATAGAGATTTAATTATTTTTTTTTTAAATGTAGACTCAATTAAATAAAATAAAATGTAAGAACCAAAATAAATAAAAGCCTAAATATAAAGACTAAATACTAATAAGCCCTAAAGACAAAGCAAAATTAAAATGAAAATAATTAATAATCCTCTCTCCTTTCCAATTTTTTCATTTCTTATTTTTCTTCAAACAAACGTATTGACTTTATTTGTTTTTTTTTTATTTTCTACATTTCTATTCTTGTTCACTCTATTTTTGTCACCAAACAAAGGGTAAGAGTAGTTAAGTGATGCATTCTACTTCTGCATATTCTACATTACTTTCATTGTTAGTTTGCATGCATAATTAACGCATACACTTTGGTTTCACACATTTTTTTGATATTTTTTTTCTTCTTTTAGAATTACTTTTTTGTTGTTGCATGTTCTGATCCTTAAAACTTATAAATTTGGAAAGATGGAAATGTAAATGGAGATTTTTGGAAGTCATCTTAGTGTGTATATGAAATGGGCTTGAAGAAAATGTAAAAGCCGAAATGGTTATATTTTTTTTTTCACCATGAGTGGTGTAATTTTATATACATGTTCGAAAAGAACTCAGAGATAAAGCTACTATTGGATTTGATGATTAACCAACATTCTTCCCAATTTTTGCTTTGACAATAGTGTAATTCTTCTACAAATTGTGCTTTCTCAAAACCACCATAGCATATCATAGAGTTATAATCAAGAAGAACTATAAGAGATTTTAATGGATTTAATCCATATATAACCTCAAAAGGAGAATAATAAGTTGTTAACCACTCTATTATACGAAAACTTAACAAAAAGTGAACGTTTTTACTCATTTTTTTAGGTTCTTAGTAATTGTGCATCTAAATAGTTATATTGACCCTTTATGTTGATTACCAAGTTGGGAATGATGAGCAATAAAAATTAAGATTTTAATTTCACATTTTTGCATAAATGTATTTTAAAAATATTCAAGAATTTTTAATATCTATTATACATAATACTCCTTAAAAGTAATAGAGTTACCCAACCTCATTAAAGAAGAAATTTATAATATGATACACATAATCAACTTAATGACCGGAATAAAATGGACTATTTTTAAAAATCTATCCATAACCATTAAGATTGAATCATTATCTTTCCTTATTTATAAAGTAGAGGGTATTTCTTTCTACACCATATCAAATTTCTTCTTGTACCCCATTTGTAAGCTTTCGGAAAGTTTGATCCACAATAGAGGTGGAAAAAGTGTCTTCCAAAAAGACATGGGGTTTGCTCCCACCACCACCACCCTCCACTTCTCCAACCTTTTTGCAAAAAAAAATTAATTACAAAAGTAACCCTTTTTATTTTAACCCTATTTATTTACTCATGAGAGGAAGAAGTGGAACGTGAAAAAGAGGAAGAAGAACACAATGAAACAATGAGGGGACATACGATAAAGAGGAATAAGAGTTACCGCTGCATACATATAGAGGATTGGAGTGGGTAGAAGTTAAAAAATATTAACCCTAAAATTTTACTAAGGGTAAAATAGGAATGGAAAAATAAAGAGAGGGGTAAAATATGAATGGGTGGTGGTGGAGGGAGCAACACCCAAAATATATTTTTGAAATTGATCTAGTGTGTTCCGAAAAGCAAAATCCGATTGAGGGAGTGCAGAAAGAAATTTGGTGGAATGCAGGATGAAACAAATTAAAGTACGTATAATTGAACTTTAAATTTAAGCCTTTAGACAAGTGATCCACTTTTTTAAAAAATATTTAAACATGTATTTTCTTTCTTAAAGGGAAAGAAAAACCACTTGACAACGTAGGTTTAGAAATAAAATATTCTTTAAAAAGTGAACTTTTATTTATAAAAAAAAACTTAAAAATTAAAATAGTAAATGGAAAATGGGTATAAAAAAATTATATATCAAACTTTCATTACCCTTTCTCAAGTGTGACCAAAAGAAATTATCATTCAAAATCTCCAAAGTTTTAAAAGCCTTATCATATTCTTTAATATACCCTCACATACTTTTATGAGTTGCTCCCTTAAAGATCCTTTGTGTACATAAAACATTTTACCTTTCTAATCTAGCTGAAAATAAATTTGGTGACTATTTAAAGAACCCTAGAAAAACCCAAGATTGGTTGTCATCATTTTAATAAAATTCTTTTTATCATCAAACTTAAGAAATTTTGTTCCAGTAAGTGTATCCTACGGTATCAAGGGTATTAAGGTGTGATTGGGCCGTCATTAGGCCGATGAAAGGTAAAAGCCCATTATAACCAGTATAAATAAAGGTCTCAGGTATGACTTCAGACTTGGATGCAATATATACATGCATTACTTACCGCTCGATTACATTACTAACTTGAGCGTCGGAGTGCCTTTGACAGGTGCTCGCCCGCCAAGGTGCGTCCGCCCGGTACGTAGTGTCCACAGTGTTCGTCCGCCCCATCTTTAGTGTCTACCCAATCTTCAGTACTACCAGGAATGTTTTAAGGGATCTCCACATCCCAACCGAAACATTTTGGCGCCCACCGTGGGGCATAGCTGGTATTCCCCACTGTACCCACAAGGAACCAGTGAGTGGTGCCTCAGAAGAACGTCAACTCAAACTTTCAGCCTCTTATACTCGGCCTCGTATACCTGACAACTCGGTCTTGTCTACTTGGCCACTTGGCCTCGTTCGCACGGCCATTCGGTCTCCACTTTTCGTCCTCTCAGCTTCCCTTGCTCAGTCATTTGGCTTTTCAACCTCTTAGCCAAGTTTGGCCTCCAACACCCGACCGTTCGGCCTCCAAGGTAATTCCTCGAACCTAGCCTCGCAGGTACCTAGCCAAATTTGGCATCAACCGTTCGGCCTTCAGAGGCCTCAACATTCTCGGCCACCACGGCCTCAACCAATCGGCCTTCATAGGCCTCGACCGTTCGACCACTGCTTGGCCTCAACTTGGCCTTCTTGGCCTCAATTCCTCGGAGTTCAAAGGCCTCAACTCCTCGGCCTCTACAGCCTCAATCGCTCAGCCTTGAAATGGTTTCAAGTTTTTGGCCTCCAAAGGCCTCAGCCGTTCGGCCGTAGTAATCAGGTACTTTCTTAAACCAGGCCTCTAGGTACATGGTGAAAATTGGCATCAACGTCAGATCATTTGGTTGTACGGTCTCAACATGGCCTTCTCGGCCTTAACTTCTCGGCCTTCAAAGGCCTCAAATCGGCCTCTGCGCCCTCAACCGTTCGGCCACTACATAGCCTCAACTTGGCCTTCTCGGCCTCAACTCCTCGACCTTCAAAGGCCTCAACTCCTCGGCCTCTACGGCTTCAACCGTTCGGCCTGGAAATGGTTTCAAGCTTTCAGCCTCCAAAGGCCTCAAACACTTGGCTTCTTCGGCCTCACTTGATTGGCCTCCTCGACCTCAACTTCTCGGCCACCACGACCTCGACCTCTCGATCATAGCCTGGCCTCAACTTCTCGACCTCGAGTGGCCTCGATCGTTCGACCATCCATTGGTCTCAACTTCTCGGCCATAGCTTGGTCTCAACTTCACAACCTCTATCGTTCGGCCTCAACTTGGCCCTTGATGGCCCCAAATTCTCAGCCTCCCAAAGGCCTCAAATTCTCGGCCTCGAATGGCCTCAACAAAGCACAACTCTTTATCTTCCATCCGCTCACCAACAAGCAGAGATGACTCAGAAACAAAGGCCAACCAGGGCAAACGTCCTTTCCAGGAAGGCCATCTACTAAAACCCTTTACATCATTAACATCATACTCGGGCTTGGGGGGCTGATGTACCGTATGGTACCTAGGGTACCGTAAGGTCTCCTTCCAAGCCGACCGTTCGAGCCAACCATCAGGCCAATCATTCTGGTCGACCACATGGTCCAGACCGAACGACTATTCCTAAGACCGAAAGGTTCTTCTTAGGCCAACACCAGGCCAAATACCCCGGCCGACCAAGCCGACCACCCATACTGACCGACCATCCTGGCCGAACAAACTGCATGATTAGATTATAAACAGTAAAAGCTCATTAAAGCCCCTAATGGAGATTAAGGTGTGATTGGGCCTTCATTAGGCCGACAAAAGGTAAAAACCCATTACAACCAGTATAAATAAAGGTCTCAGGTATGACTTCAGACCAGGATGCAATATATACATGCATTACTTACCGCTTGATTACATTACTAACTTGAGCGTCGGAGTGCCTTTAACAGGTGTCCGTCTGCCAGGGTGCGTTCGCCCGGTACGTAACATCCACAATATTGGTCCACCCCATCTTTAGCGTCTACCCAATCTTCGGTACTACCAGAAATGTTTTAAGGATCTCCGCACCCCAACCGAAACCGTAAGCAAGGTGTGTTTCCTTAAAAGAACATCAACAACCATATTTGATTTTCTCTGCTTACGTTTGATCATAGAATTGTTCAGTGTACTCTACCTATTTTGTATTTCTCTGCATTGTCATTTTAAATATTCAAGAATCGTGATTTCCTTTCACAATAAATACTGCTATTAATTGTACAGGGCTTTAGAAAAGGCATATGGTCTTATTACAGATATAGAACTCGATAACATCATAAAAATAGTAAAATTAATTTAAAAAAGTAGTTTTATATTAAATATATAAATCAATTCTATAATATGTTCAATTTACTATTTTGTTCTTTATCTCATCTTCTTATTCTCAACGATAATGTAATATATTAGATGTCATGCCAATATGATAAGTGACTCTTTATATTCTGATAACACCATATTATAAGTGTAATATCATTAATTAACAGCAGTAAAGACTTTTTCAATGATCAAGAACTAAAATTTTATACAACAATATCAAAATAACAAAAGAAAAGGACAAACAATAAAAATCAATATATTAGAAAAATAATATTATGCTTTTGAGTACCTTAAAAAAAAAATACACAGTTGCTAAGTTCGCCCAATGGAAAAGGCTTTCAGTAGTTTATATCTGTGTCTCTACTTCAGTCTCTTTTACCCGTATACCCCACTGGGATCCCAAAAAACCAAACAAACACGTAAACAAGAAACCTCGTAGTTCCTTTCCAACGCTGTCATTGCCTTTGCACACAGTTCAGGTCAACTCGACTTTTTATCTCAACTTTATGCTTTGCATTCTTCATTTCTATTCTGCTCACACTCCCAATTCCAATTTTCACCATTCGCCCCATCAAATTCCCAAACTGAATTCGAACATAATCGGAGGAACATAGCAGCGACGTCACGTGACTTTCGCCTCAATTTGTTCGTCTCTCTGTGCTGCTGCACGTGACATGGCATCACACCAGGCAATGGCTTCTTCTTCCTTCATCAGCAACTTCATAATTCCCGACCACATTCTCGTACCGGGCTCTCACGTTGGAAATGAGGGCCACCAGCCTGAGTGTCCCGTCCTCGTTTTTGTCAACTCCAGGAGTGGCGGTCAACTCGGAGGAGATCTTCTCCAAACCTATCGCAATTTACTTAATCCAAAACAGGTTGATAATTAACCTCACATTGAATATCGTATCTAGAAAATTAACTGTTGGTGTTCTATTCTGACGTGTTTGTGATTGGTTGACTTTTTGATGAGTTTGGATCTCTTCCTGTGACATTTTTTGCAGTGAGATTTTAGTCTGGGAACTTATGAAAGAAATTTAAATAGTAGAATAAACGGGTATGGAATTTTGATGGTGGAGATTTTGAATGAAGAAAATTCAAATGAATATTCTCGTATGGGCGTGAAATATTAGCCATTGATTTTCGCGTCAAAACAACTTATATTAATAATTGACTTTCTCGTGTTGACATGCTTTAATTTACCCTTTTAATTCTTGTCTGGAGACCAGAATTGATTCTGGAATCTAAATTCACATCCAAAAATTGAAAAAATGGAAGCAAGTATTTGTTGTTTTGACTTTCAACATGGAATTGGAATCGGAATCAACTATGGAAGAATTGAATTTAATCCAAATACACCCTTAAGTGAGCTGCTCAATTCAGAAGGGTCTGATCCTTGAAGTTTATCAAGTTGTTTTGATTCGAGTGACTTTTGGTTTACACAATCTATCTTATCTCAGTGGTGAACAAGAAAAACAGTCGTTGGTGTTCTGTCACATATGATTTATTATGGATGTTGATATTCTTATCAACAACTAATAAAATTTACTTTACCTTTTGAATTGAGTAGCTCGTTTTAGAGAAGTCAGGTTATTAAACTGATGAAGTTGTAATTTTTCAGGTTTTTGATTTGGGGGAGCAGGCGCCTGATGAGGTTCTCAGAACGGTGTATGCTAATTTGGAAAGCCTTAATCTGCAGGGTGATCAGTTTGCTAAAACGATCATGAAGAAATTGAAGTTAATTGTGAGTTTTTATGAGAAAAAATATTTAATGGGTAGTAGTTTTTTATTTTGTTTGTGAAGAAATTTAATGCTTGTGGTCTTTGTTTGAGTTTCTGAGATGTATCTTGGCTTTAGGTTGCAGGGGGTGATGGAACAGCAGGCTGGCTTCTTGGAGTTGTTTGTGATCTCAAATTATCTCACCCTCCACCTATTGCCACTGTGCCACTGGGCACAGGGAATAATCTGCCTTTTGCGTTTGGTTGGGTAGGAAAAACATACAGTGAAACTTTATAGTGCATGTAGAATACTATACCTGTTTTTTCACTGTCATGAACTTCATAGTATTAGATCTACAGTTTTATATGGAAAGTTTTTATTTTGCCAATTCTTTGTTTGATTGGATTTACTTTAATATGGAGCATATTATTATGTTGGCATATTCCTGAACTTCTTACCTTTTCTTCCTAATATTATAGCCGTTTGTTTCCTGTATATATAAAGATTTCTAGCTCCTTTAATGTTTTTCTATTTATGCTAGAAGTTAGGAAGTTTTCAACAGTCATTGACTGTAAACACATTTTTTATGCGTTACAGGGGAAGAAGAACCCAACAACAGATCAAGGATCAGTAGAGTCATTTTTAAATCAAGTCATGAAGGCAAAGGAAATAAAAATTGACAAGTAATGTTGTCTGGGTCTAGTATTTAATTTTTGAGATTATTTTATTATTCTTATACCTAGATGGCTGACATTTAGATTAATGTCATTTTTCTTAGTACAATACTCCTATTTCCTTATAATTGATATTCGATAAATAAATTTATGTGACCAGGTTATGATTCCTGGTTTGATTGTTTGCATGGCTGAATGACAGTATAGTTGCGAATGGCAAAGCTGTGTATAGATGTAGACATGTTGATTTTGTAATAAATCCAAATTGAAAACTAGAGCTTTTTGTTTTAATCGAGTCATTGACACTGGAATGTGTTTTCTTAGACTTTGAGCTACTTCACAAGTTCAGTCCTTATGCCCCTTGATCCAGAGCAAATAGATGAATGTTTAACACATTTTTTATTCAGTTTCTGCATACATTCTACAAAATGCTGTTTTCTGATAACTTTTTCTTCACTTCCCTAACCTTCAGCTGGCACATTCTCATGAGAATGAGAGCTCCTAAAGAAGGTTCCTGTGATCCAATTCCACCACTTGAGCTACCACATTCTTTGCATGCCTTCCATCGTGTATCTGAAGCAGATGAGCTTAATAGGGTAAGACATTCCATGAGTCACTAAATACTATTTCACAATCTTCTGAGAAAAATACCTTAATTTTTTTTGTGTTTTGCAATGAAAGTTTTATATGCTTCTTTTTCTAGTGACTCGAACCTCACTTTTTAACACATTATTTTCAACATTATTCCATTTGGGTCCCATTAAATAGAGATTAGGACCTTGTTATTTGGGGGACTCTGCTCAAAAGTATAATAAAATCTTCTGCTGATATTATTGGGTTTCCTATTTTGTTTTAATATTGAGTTCAGTTATTGAAACTGAGGAATGACGGTTCTTGTCAAAGAATTTTTGTGCCGCCCTCAATTTTAATTTTGAATTTTTAAAGGATGTTGTTAACTGCTTTTCAGGAAGGTTGCCACACGTTTCGTGGGGGATTTTGGAATTACTTCAGTATGGGTAAGTAAGAATAGTTATTCCTGGCTCTTCTGTGGCTAAACTTCATGGACCCTAAAAATGTTTTCCACTTATGGAAGAATATTATTAGTTGATTGACACTTTCTTGCATTAACTTGGCCTTTTCCATCCATTGATCTCTTATAGATTAGGTTTTTGCAAATAATGACACTGCAAGTTCCAATATAAATAAATGTACACAGAAAACTTGAACTATAAGGTAAATGTGAAAATGTACTAATAATATATTAAGCAAATCTGCCTATTAAATTAAATTCATTGATTGTCAACTGCATTGTTATTTTTCTTGTTTATAGCCTGATTACTTTTATCTTTTCTTAGAATGTTTAGATGGTTGATTATATTGGAGGAGTTTTATTTACCTGTCCTACTTTAGTGCTTGTTAAATTATCACCCACTGTTGACTGTAGGAATGGATGCTCAAGTGTCTTATGCATTTCATTCAGAACGAAAGAAGAATCCTGAAAAATTCAAAAACCAGTTGGTTAATCAGGTATGCAGTTGTTCCTTCAGTGCTATAATTATATGCTAAAATAATGTGCAGTTGGTTAATGACAGTATTTCTTTGACTTTCTCACTCTTGAAAGGAAAGGAAGAGATATGTACTCTTGTTCAGAAATTTTTAAAAACTGATATTCTGGTCTTGATTTGAATGCACTCGTTAGACTACTTATGCTAAGCTTGGATGCTCACAAGGATGGTTTCTTACTCCTCTTTTGCACCGTGCCGATAGGTCAGTTCATTAAAACCTGTCATTGTATGCATTTGTGAAATATGCGAGAACCACTTATCAACACTTAACATGGAACCCTGAGGCTTTGACCATATATTTTTAAGCCATCTTCATTCTATTGCAATTTTTGCTATCTTTCTTAATAGGTCTTAACTTTTAAGTGTGCTGAATTTTTCTAGATTTCCAAGATCTTTATCCAAGTATGTATTTGGTAATATTTAAGTGCATTGCTTAGACCATTTAAGACAATGAAAGGGAATAAAGATTTATTCAGGCTTTTTCATCAGTAAAACAGACACATTTGTAGCTTTGATCATGTGTTTCCTTTCCTATACTTATATTCATTTTTAGAATAGTGCAACAAAATATTTATGTTTCGACAAAATCAAGAGGGGTGAATGAAAAGTTTTTCAAAACCCTTTCTCACAAACATGGAGAGTTTATCTAACAGTCACAACTCTAAACCTTTGAATGAAAAGTTCTTCACAATTAGGTTTAGTCAAATATATATAGACTTTCTCTTTCAAAAATTAAGTCAAGAACCTAGAGAGTCAAGTTACAACTGCTGCTGATAATGGGTTATATCAAAGGATAATCGATTATCATAGAAGTTTTTTCAAAAAACATTTTCTCACTATAATAATCTATTACCATAAGTGAATAATCGATTATCATGTAGTCTTTTGTGTAAAACTGGATTTCATTTGCATAATTGATTATCATTCACATACTTTTTATGAAAAATAAAACTTTCCTTTGTGCATGCCGCTTTGTGATTCTCTAAGCTAAGTCCTATACATAATTTATTCACTAGTATGACTTATTACAAAAAATTAAGAACATACATAAATATAATACAAGCCTTCCAATATCTTTTGTCATCACTTTGAGTTCTTGGATTTTCTTTTATCATCATCAAAATTTACTCTTAATACTGATCTTCATGATCTTCTTCTTTTGCCTAAAATATTCATATAAACACCTTTGTAACTTTGATCAATTAGTTAGAATGATTTTGAGAAAAAGCCGATCTTGCACCTTGTTGACTCCTTTAAAATTTTAAAAGCTCAAGCATTACATATAAGAGTATCTGGTTCAATCCCAAAGCATGATAATGTATCACTGATTTTGGAAAAATTATGGTAATATTGAGAAACAAAAGAACCAATGATGGAGTATCTCATTCTAGTGCAAAAACTTAACTTTGAGGCCTTGCTCAAGGTATATATGAAGGACTAGATGAAAATCATATAGATGACCTTAAAGTAAAGGTTGACATCTGTATGCAATTCTACTTTGATAACAAGTCAGCCATAAGTATTGTTTATAATCCGGTACACATGATACGACCAAACATATTGAAATCAACATTAATTTCATCAAAGATAATCTTGACATAGGCCTTGTGTTACAACTCACGTTGACTTCTAATATGAAACTTTTTCACTAAGGGGTTTTCTCATGATAGATTTCAAGATGTCATAGACAAGTTGAGAATGATCGATATTCATTAATCAACTTGAGGATAAATGTTTTAAATAACTAATTATTAGGAGAAAAATATCCTTAGTATCTTTATATTGATCAGAAGACAATATCTTTTGAATCCTTCTATTCATTTCAATCAATTTTTATTTCTTTATTTTAGAGGGTTTGAATGTTATAAATAGAGGTGGTGATAATGTAATGTATGTGATTGTTAAGAATAAAATAGTTTTATTTTATTACATAGTTCAAGTGTATCATTGTAGATTCCATAATTGACCCATGTCCACTTTTACATTTACAAGGTAGCTTCCCGACCTTTTAAAAGTTTGTTTTTGGCGTGGCGGTAATGCTGGTCATGGCGGCCACTGACCAGTGATTTGGAACTAGCAAGCATTTGAAATAAATATTGGCACTATATCAGAATAATAGCGCTCTGCTATTTCAAAAGTCCAACTTTATTTAATTGTGGTCAATTAGATAACAAATATGGTAAAACAAAACTTAATGGTATCCTATATTTGGTTTGCTTATGTCTGTTGAGTCTTGTGTATAATTCGGTCCATTTATCAGAGCGTACCATTGACAATGATACATGTTGAAACAAAACGTGATCAGCACTCATAAGCTGAGGATTGTTTAAGATTGTTTTTCCTTTTCTTGTTTAGTTTGTAAAATTCATATGTAGGATGGATTGCAACAGTGTTTGATAAAGGAGATTCAGAGCATTTCTAGTAATTTAAACAGTGTTTTGTATGCTAGTTTAATAAAGCATGCATTTGTACCAACCACATAAAGCTAATCTAATCTGCTTTCTAATGCAGGAACATAGCACAACTGGCTAAAGTAAAATTCATGAAAAGGCATGGTGAATGGCAAGACCTACACATACCTCCTAGGTAAATCATTTTATATATTTAGCCATATATTTAAGGGAAACATTTAAACGCTAAGATCTCAAAAATAAGGTTATTTAAAGAATAGCATTTTCAACTAGCCGAAGATCAAACTTTCAAGAGACAATCAATTGCTGTTTATAATAATTTTTCAGAACTAAATTGCTTTAAAGGTGGTTGCTATTGTTTTTTGGACTCACATTGGAAACTTATTGTACGTAGATGTTTTATAAACGACCAGATAAATTATAAAAATTTACTTTTACTGCATCCCCTCTGTTGTCTTCTGCGTGCTGCATATGTTTACTTCCTGAATAACGCCTAATATGACATTTTCCATTGAATGTACAGTATCAGGTCAATTGTATGTCTTAACTTGCCCAGCTTTTCTGGTGGACTAAATCCATGGGGTACACCTAACAGGAGAAAGCAGAGTGACGTAATTTCCATATGCTAATGCTGCAGTTTTTAAGTATTTTGCGAAATATTTCTTACCTGCTAGTTTTGAGATTAAGTACTAGTGGTGAATATATAATACTCTCATGCTAGTTTTCTGTTTTCTGTTAGAAAACTAAGGTTTCTTGATTGAATACAGAGAGATTTGACACCACCATTTGTTGATGATGGCCTACTAGAAATTGTTGGTTTTAGAAATGCGTGGCATGGCCTTGTTTTATATGCTCCAAAAGGACACGGAACGCGTCTTGCTCAGGTATATGTGATACGATAAAATAATGGCTATAAGATTGTTGAAAAAATGTTAAATAGCAGTTTTTATCTGGCCTATTCCTTGTTCATTAGGCACACAGAATCCGTTTTGAGTTTCGGAAAGGTGCTGCCGATCATACATTCATGAGGATTGACGGGGAGCCTTGGAAGCAACCCCTTCCGGTTGATGATGATACAGTTGTGGTTGAGATTTCTCACCTTGGCCAGGTTAGCATGCTATCTACGGCTGATTGCAAGTCTAAAAGTATGTATGATCCTTTATCACCACGCCATGAGGTTGAGGAAGATGACAGTGATGAAGATGCCTCTCCATCAGAGGAATTTCGGAAGTTTGGTGCAGCAGATACATTTAAAATCCCATATGACATTGACCCTTCTCGTCTTAGTTAGCTCCCTCATTATTAAGACAATTATGGTGTTATGCAGCTCAAATTTCCTATACTAATTAGTAGTAGTTAACCCCTTACAAATATTTGTGGCTTCTATCAATGTGAAAATCATTATTCTCAATTCTTGAAGCATTATGACAGTAAACAGGATAAATGTATTGGGATGATGGGATACAACAATTGCAGTTGTAATACATAATTTCAAGTAGACTCCATGTATAAGGGCTAATTTTGACCTGAGACTATGAAAGTATTCAGGAAACCGGCATGCGCATATTAGGGCAAAATGATTTTATTAGAAGAAAAATCAATCTATTCTTGGGAATTTCTTCTTGCACCCGGATTTTTTTTTCCTGCACCCTTGTGTTTTTTTTATAATTTCAATTATACTCTTGATGTAATTATAGTTTTGATATATAATCATAAATATTTTGGATTGTATAATCTATAATACATATTTAAAAAATAATCTGTAATGTAAATTATGTTTTTGATTATATAACGAGTAATTTAAATTTGAAAGACAATTCAGAATATAAATTATATTCGGGATTATTTGAAATAAATTTTTTTATATGATGTGATTTAAGCATAATAACTTAAAAAATATGTTTTATAGATAAAATTAAATAATTATCATTTTATCTTGATGATAAATATGATATAAATTTAAATATAAATAATGAATATTATATTAAAATGAAATTAAAATTGTTATTTAAAATTGTAAAAGTATTATTATTATTATTATTATTATTATTATTATTATTATTATTATATTTTTATTATTATTATTATTTTTATATTATTATTATTAGAACCCTGCTATTAGAACTCATCATCTTCCTAGAACCCATCTTCATTTGTAGTATTCCACGACAGCGATGGACAGCACCATCAAATCACACCTCCAAGCCAAACCAGCAATGGTATTATCAGGTCACGATACCAGAGACTGCACCATGAGCATGGCACCAGGAACACCGCAGGAGATCCTAACCGCCACCTCCACAACTCTGCCGTGACCAGAAAGGTACCCACCACCAGGAAGAGTAAAACCATATCCCCACCATGCAGCTGACCAACACCTCCTTCAAAATAACAAATCAAAATGCAAAAAGAGGAGAGAAGGGAATCGATTCCCTATGGCAGGAAAATTGGTTCTCCTTATTCTATTATCTTATAACAGACACAGCATAATCGATTTTTTAAAAAATAATACAAAGGAGAATTGATTTTCTTGGGTCTAGAATCAGATCTCTTGAACGTTTATATCATGAATGTTTTCTCTCGTCTCATTCTTGGCAAATTCTCGAGCAACCATAATCGATATTCTGTATTGAGAATCGATTACTTGCACCGACAACAACTTCCCATTATCTCCATGCAATAAACACCATGCAAAAGAAAAAAAGAAGAAAGGGCAATACAAATGTGTAATATTTTATCTTGTTAATCTGCAGGTGCAGGTTGTCCGTAACAAAATGAAGTATGTGGGTGCAGGAAGAAATACCCTCTCTTCTCGGTGTTAACTTATACACAGCTTTGGTGGCTACTCGGAAGAGTGCGAGGAGTTAGAGTATTGACGTGGTATCATTGCAAATTCTAGTTAAAATGTGCAAATATCGGTGATCAAAATTCAATTAAATCCATATTACTTTGTAAAGTTTGTGTGAAAATATGTTACGTGACTATCCAATATATCTTGGTCTTGCAGTTTTCGGTTAGGTGTAAACCGATAGTCCAATAAGTTGCAAGGAAATAACGAATCTAAAATGCGTGTTTGTTTGAAATATGCGAGATGTGAACTAGACATTCACTCCAAAAAATGTAAGATTCTGAAATATGAAGAATTTCAATTTCAATTACCAGACCATATGCTTTCCCGGGTGTGTATTTGAACTACAAAATACATCTGCGACCGTGTGGTAGAAAAGAAAATACATGTTAGAGAAGATTACACAAGACTGTGTTGGACAGGTAAATTGTGGTAGAGCAGAAAGTAGGATTTAGCTGGATCACCATGGAAGAAGATAGATCAAGTACAGTATACAAAACCATGATGATAGTAAGGCCCCACTCCGATTCACCCAATGCACAAGACCAACAACAACAACAAAAAGAGCAAGTCAAGAATACCAATTCTTACAAGGTGATCATTTCAGAGAAAACCCCATAACTAAAGGCTAGAAAATTGCTGTTGGGTAATGGCCTCATTAGTCTTTTGTGGTTCGGCCCTTTCTTCTCTTTTCTTCTTCTCCCTGAAAGCAAAAGATTATTTCAAAGAGTCAAGATCTTGCTGAGGAAAACAAAACAAGGTAAATATAACAACATCTACTGGAACAACAGTTCAGGTAAACAAATCCAAATGCTGACTGCTGAGTAGATATGGGTATCAAACACAGGCTACTGCAAGCATTATGGAGCAAATGGGATCTAATTGTTATCAGTGGTGAAATAACTTGACTAAAAACTATTTAGGGCAAAATGTGGTTTTGGTCTTCCTACAACTTTAAATGTGTTTTTGGACTTTCTAAAACTTTTGAAATTCAGTTTTTGTCTCTCAAAATCTTCCTTTCTCAATCACTCTAGTTATAAAATGTATCATTTTTTATCTTTCAAGGGAATTAGATAATGCTTGCTATAGTATAAAAACCGGTTCAGATTGTAGCAAGAGCACTAAAATTTGTGTATTTCAAAATTAGGGAAACAAAATATAAAACCTTTTAGAGAAACTAAAATTGATCTTTGGAAGTTATAAAGAAACCAAAAACATATTTTACCCATATACTCAACAAAAAGTTAGAAAGACACCTTGATACGAATGTTCTCAGTGTATAACACAAAGTTTGTAATCATATCTTTTCTAAATAGGAAATTTGTAATGAATGTTGAATCTTTGTCCAAAAGGCTTCAATATAGGCTGGGGCAAACCACCTCAAATTTGATTAAAGTTAATACCAAAGATTTTAGTACGTTGCTCTGAGGTTTGTGATGTCATTTTCTACAAAAGTTGAACATTTGGAATAATGTTTTCATGAGCTTAATGGACTAAACTGCCAAAGAATTAGTAGATTTACAACTGCAGACTAAAAGGTTGAGAATGGAAAAAAAAATCACTGAATAAATGCGATATTCGTAGATTCTATCATGGATGAAAACTCCTGAGAAGGGAGTTTTCACTAAATAGCATTGCAAGAAGATAAATCACTAAATTCACTAGATAGCATTGCAGATGCCGAGATCTAATATTTTACCTGTCAACATATTCCTTTAGCAACTCTTTAGCTTGAACCAACTTAGAAAGCAAGTTACGATACACATCCAAATCCCGATCCACGCTTCTTTTGTTGACATTCAAAACCGCACAAAGCTGTTGGATTAACACCAGAGATTGATTGATAAATAATCCTATATAGAAAGTAATTTTTGCGGTAGAAAGCAGATAGGTTTACTCATAATCAAGGTATTAAATGCATCCTCCTCTATTCCATTGTCATACCATCTCCTATACTGAAATTGTTAGTTTTATCTGTGATTTGGCGCCTATAATTGTTGTGTATGATTCATATTCTATGGCCAGACAATTACATGGGTGATAATAAATCTGTACTGTTATATACATATATACATATACATACATAAACAGACACACACATGTGTGTGTATATGTGTGTGTGTATATATATATATATATATATATATATATATATATATATATATATATATATATATATATATATATATATATATATATATATATATATATATATATGATGCATCTACTTATTAAATAATAACAGAAACAACTATTCTGATCCACAGTAGGTAGATACACTGTCACGTTGAGTGTACACACATTTATTCTGCTGATATAGAATTCAATTTCTATTGCAAACAATAATATTAAAGTCCTAAATGCTTATTACAAAAGATGGAGTGTTTCTCTTCACATGTCGTACAATTATTTCAGCAGAAGAAAAATAATGAAATCAATATTTTATATATAGATTAAAGAAAATTATGTGAGTAAATCCACCTATAAGGCCTGAACTTGGAAGAAGTGAGATCATATCAAGACCATTATCTCACCAAACCCAAACAGCCCAGAAAAGAGATGTCTAAAAATATTTGATAGTCTTGAAATTTTCGTTTTATAGACTGAGTGAGAAATAGACTCGGCAATCTAAACTCCAAATTATTAAAAATATACATGTAAATCAAATCAATATATGATTATTTTTCATGTATTCTTTCAATGCTCAACTTCTGTTAAAATTTGGTACTGGTTGAAACAATTTTTTTCTTATCTCACTTTTGGTTATTCTATGATTATTTATTCCTTTTCTAAAAGAAAAATGCAGTCCTCTGGTTTCTCTAATAAAGTTTGTTGTTGTTATTGGTGCAGTCTGAATGATTTGAAGAATGAGAAACCAAGCCAAATTTCAAAAGTCTATTCATATACCGTCTGCTCTTCAGATCATTTCTAGTTTTGAGGTTAGCTGGTATATTTTCTACTAAATCAATTCATAAGACCATTGCTGATTTGTGTTAAAAGCATTTGGTATTAATACTCGGTCTGGAAAAGTTTCTTCTTTGGTCCAAGTTATTTGGGAGTTTCTAATGGCTACTTGGGTAAGATACTGCAAAGGGTTGTCCTAGTTTGGCTGTTTGTGCTGATATTTTTCAAGACAAGAGGGGAATATATTGACAACCTCTCTTCTTTTTAGGAAGTTCAAAACACTCTCTATGCTGAACTTATGGGAGCCATTTATGTAGTAGGGTATGCTTGGAGTGTTGGATTTAGACATCTTTGGCTGGAGTGTGATTTTGTTTTAGTGTGCAAAGCCTTCTCTTCACAAAATTGTTCCTTGGATTCTCGGAGGTGGATAGAGGAAATGTCTGTTGTGATATGGAATTTTAAAGCTTCACACATTTTTAGGGATGGAAACCATTATGCTGATAAATTGACCATTTTGGCTTGGTAAATAAGGAACAATTTAAATGGTATTCTTTTTATGCTTCCTAGCATTAGTATGGATTTTTTTATAATAGGGGTTTAGGGTGTTTAGTTTATTTTGAAGCCTGTCTTGTATTTTTTTTTATCATGGATTTGGTCTTATCCCCTAATGAATCATTATTTTTTTTTTCTTTTTAATAATTTTTTTTTCATTTGATGACAAATGATAGATGTGATTTGGGGTGTCAACATACCAAAGATGTTAAAGTGCATAATGATGTCAAGCATGAATTTTTCGTTAAAAATAATCAATATATGATGCCTTAAATGAATTGGGTAACCTTTTCCAAAATTGTTGGTTCCATAGCATTTGCTAACTCAAGAAGGCGAAAGAGGCCTATTGCGAAGAAACGACTGTAACTGAAATCCCCCTTTCCTCCTGCTCTTTCTGCAATATCCTTTAATATTCCCTCAACTTCTCCTTCTCTGGAAGAGAACTCAACTAGTGAAGTTGAGTTTTGAGCTCGAGCCCATTCTTCCAATTTCTTTGCATCAACTCTGTAGAGGGAAATATAGAAGATAATTATTTGCAACAAAAATTCAACGAAATTGATATAACAATTTTTTGCACAGTACAGACAATGGACCTTGTATTTCACCCAACTTTTTTTTTCCTTCAACAGCTTTTAGGAAAAGTAATTCATTCTTATACTTTTAAACATGCAGATTAAATTTCAGAACCTTTTTTTTTTCATTTCACAGCAATAATCGACAATATTAATAATGCGTGCCTGGGTGGCAGTGAGTACTATACCTTCTAATTGCAGGCAAATTGCAAACAACAGACAATACATCAAAATTTATTATTCATGCAGAGAGTCATTTGATTGTACTAAATCTCTCTTCAATAATATTTAAGCAATAGTATGGGTATCAACAGCCTAAAACATGATTTTAGGTGCTAAAACTCCAATGTCATGCTTGGAGTAAGCACACCAAACATGATTCACAAATCACAAAATCATGTTCCATAATTTGTAGCAACTGCTAAGAACATGATTTTGGGTTCAAAATCATGTTTGGAAGCACCCAAATGTCCCCCAAGCACACAGCATCAGGGCTTTGGTGAGTTTAAGTGAAACAGTTTCCTGTGGCTCATAGCCATTATTAGTTCTCAATTCCTTATCAGTATGTTGATGATTTGGAATAGGAATCACAGAAATGGAAAAGTCCAAATTATTCAATATTTTGACCTGTATTGTTCAGGATCTTCTTTCAGTGCCTTAATGTATGCTTGGAAGATCGCATCTCGGTCCTCATCACTTGGATACCCTTCCATGAGTTGCTCATATACAGTGACAAAGCCAAGGGCAAATACAGCGTCATAGCGATATGATCTCTTGTATCTCATTAAATGTTGCTGAACAATGAGCTCTTGCAGCACCGTGTTATAGATACTTGGAATTGGTCGCTTATATTCCTTGAGAAAATTTAACTTTGTCTCAGAAACAGTTGGAGGGTCTGCAGATCAAGTGTGTAAACAACCCATAACCAACTGTTGATAACAAGATTCCATTTAATTTTTTATTCCTTTTGCCCATTTGACACTATGAATATTAGAACGACAAAGGAACCTACTTTAGAACCATTTGACACTACATCACATACTCAGTCGTCAACAGATTCAGCTTAACATCACTAGCATATATCTAAGTAACGACATCTTCGTATTAACAACCAAATCACCTGATGATAACATTGAAAATCGAAACTACACTCATCTCTGCAAGAAAGAGCTGCAAAGAATTTCAGTTTGACAATCACACAAAAAAAAATCATCACAAACACAACACGATGGCATCAATCCAGATAATTTCCCAGTCAATTGTACATAGAGCCACTAGGAATTACATCCACTGGTTACAAAAAAACTAAAAAACTAGGTCCAAACCTCATCAACCACACTTTCAATGGCAACATTATCCTCAAAACAACAAATTCCTCCTTAAAAATCCGCTTGCAAAACCACATTTAAAAAACAAACTTCAAAATTGACAACCATACACCTGCAATTAAAAGATCATTTTCAACTCCAAACATTAGAAAACAAAAACAAAAAATGAAAACAACCCAATTCTCAGAGAATCAAAAGGTGCTCAAAACTCGTATAAAGTTGTACCCGTTTTTTCCTCACTTAGTGGGGAGCCAAACAAACCTGTGACAGAGGAAGAGGAGCACCGAACAACCATTTTGGAAGCATAACTGGAAGCTCGAACTCCAAGATAGTGGCATGAGAAACCAACGCGGAAGCGGAAGCGAAAGGTTGGTGAATTGGAAGAGAGGGTGAAGTTCCTCTGAGAAGATTGAGTGAGAGTGGAGAAATGGAAGGAAGAAGTAACAGTGGCCATCGGGAAGAGAGAGAGGGAGTGGTGGCCGAGATCAGAAGTTTCGCGGCATAGCAGTGAAAATATTCACAGACAGAGAGGCATTGCTTTGCTTCTTTGGGTAGGGGAAAGTGGGAGGCTTTTGTGAATTGCAGAACGAACAAGCTTATCCAAGGAGACAATGGTATAATGACACGTGGAAATTTGTAATTTGTTTGTCAAATAATCAAAAGAAAATTATCATGTGAGTATAACATGTTTTCGCATTATTCTCTTAATGATCTTTATTTCTTAAACACGTCGTTATGAGTTTGATTTTGTGTTAGTGTGTGGCGTATGAAAAAATATGGTTTAGTTGTATTTTTTTTTCTTTATTTCATTAAGTTTTGGTTTTTTAAATATTATTTTCATAATTTGTGTTTCTGTTTTTAATTATCTAGAATTTTAATTTTTAATGTAGTTTAGATTCATTAAATTTTAATTATCAGGAAAATTGATTAAATTTATGCTAAGTTTTAATGAATAATGGAGCCAAAAATTGAATAAGTTTATCGATTATTAAAATTAAAGGATCAAAAATGTATAAAAGTAAGGAACTAAAACAATAAAAAAAAAGGATAATAATGTAGATTGTGTAAAATATAGTTTCATGTTCATGAATAAGGCTTGTATAGTTTTAGAAAAATGTTACAAAATTATTGCGGAAGTGTATACGAAAAATATGCTGTATATTATTAAGAGAGATGTAAATTATTAAGAGAGGGAGAAATGATATTTAAAAAAATTAATTTGATCAATTGAATCTTAAAAATATTCTTTGGAATACTTGACTAAGGAAATAAATTATAGTGGGTTTAGAATAACAACAAATATCCACCATCAAAATTTGTGATGCCCCAATAGATAATTAATAATAAGATTTATGTTGTGTAATACACGTCTTAAACATTTTTTTTAATAATTAGTTATATTCTTATATTTATTAAATTAGAATAGAATGAGAAATGAGAATGGGAAGATCTATTATGGGATATGTAGTAAAGAAACACATCATATTATTTTAAATGGATTATATATTTAATAATTTATTAGTGCATAATTTAGAGTTTACATTTTAGATTTTAATTTTGTATACTTATTTAAGTATTTTTTTCACCATCTTATATCTCTTCTTTTAATAATTACTTAATAATATTATCCTAATTGATTACTGTGACACCCGGACACTGACGAGGGCGGTGAGTGATCGTCGGTGCAAGAGGTACGAAGTGCAATGGGCACTGACAAGGAGCGGCTCCTGGCAGACTTCCAGTGGAAGGGACACATGGATGAATCGAACATACACCAGAAAGAGATGGATCTAGAGACTGTATATGTATGAGACTATAGAGTTGAAGGATAGCTTAAAGGGATTGATTTGGCTACTCATATCATCAAAATACATTTGTTTTTCGGTAGCCTACCTCATAAAAACGTCATGGTGACACATGAATGGATGAATCGAACATACACGAACCAATGAAGTCACTAACAGAAAAAAACTACTTATTGTCATTGAATTCATGTATGACATATAGGCAATAAACATGTTTATAAGTAAATTATCAATATTTACGTAAGACCTGTAAAGAATAAACGCAAAAACTTTTTACGTCTTATTCGTATAGGTTAGTCGTATGTTTATTATGTACACATCATACATATATTTATGTTTAACATGTTATAGTCAGACATAAAAACACTTTTTTATACGTTAATTCCTTAAAGGTGAGACATAAATTTGTTTAAAAAGCATATATAGCACCTATGTTGTGAGAGCTCAAGCTTCCATTAGGAAACATCTTTCCCTCATAATAATTTTCTGAATTAAGGTTAGTTTCTCATTTTTCTCGCCATAGCTAGCATTGGTGTACATGTGACTATGTTTGGTGAATTTAGTCTTTGTTTCTCTTGAATGTAAGTTTTATGATTTTTTTGTTTATATTAGATTTTTGCTTAATTTTAAATTTACTAGTTTATATAATTTTAGATTTATTACATGTTTGATTAATTTATAATTTGATTAAATTATAAATTATTATTATTAGGTGCATTGTTAGTTTATATAATTAAGATGTATTATAATTTTAGATGTACACACCTATAATTTTAGATACACATCCAACCAACCTTAATTTTCCTTTGAGATTTAACATAAATGATTAAATATTAATAGTTTGTACTAAATCTTTAATTATCTGATCAAACTATTTAAAAAAAATTATTTTTCATAATTTTTTAATTTGTGTACATTGTAGGTATCTGCATAAAATTTTTGTTCAAATCATTTTGTGTTGTTCTCTGGATGTAAACTTGATTATTGTCATGAATGATCACTTTTATTTCGTGTATTTCGGAAATCAATGTGAAATGCTGCCAAAATTTTATCAAATTTATTATGATAGACTTCTTTGTGCACATGTTAGTGAATTATGAAAAATATTTTTTTCTAAATAGCTAGGGGACCTTGTGAGAATTAAAAATTTGATAATGATAGAATTTGTTACAAACATAGTTTGGATCGAAATAACAATGTATCATTGTTTTAGGTCTTCGAGGATCTCTCACCTCAAAGAAGGACATGAACCAAATAAGACAATAATGCATAAGTTATCTCCTCTAGCATGTAGATTAGATTTTGATTAACTTTTTGTTTTAAGTTAGATTACCTTTTTTATTCAATAGATATTTAAGATACATGTTTTTTTTAATGATTGTATGTTATATTAGGGAGATGATTAAGATAAAGAAGAAGACATAAAGAGACCTAGATGGAAACAAAAGGGTCATGAAATTAATACTGAACACAATTTGATAAATGAGAAGCAACAAAAATAAATGTTAGTAAAATTTTTAGGTTTAAACCCTTTAGTTGTCCCTATTTATGTGGAGTTTTTCCAGTTTGATCCCCGACTTATTAGAATCCCCAGTTGAGTCCTTAAAAGTGTTAATTTAAGTCAATTGAGCCCCCGCCGTTAAATTTAGTTAACGGGGTTAAGTTTTTGCACAAATGGGAGGGTGATGTATCAATTTTTGAACACGTGGCATGGTGAGAGTTGAAACATCTTGTAAAATTATAATAATATGAATTTCTGAAAAAAAAATTGTAGGACTGAAACTAAAGTTTTTAGAGAGGCCAAAAACATATTTTTTTCTCAACTTGAAAAAAAAAATCAATTCTAATCTAAATGGTCTCTTCGTGCCCAATTCTTCATCTTCTCTAAACAACCACGAGTGTTGCTCAGAGTAACTCCCGCTTATATCACAATGCCAAAAACTACAAATATGTTGATTACAAGCCACTCGTGCTCGAAGTTGTGGTTGGCACCGAGAAAACATGACTAGGCTCTTTTTCAAGTTGAGAAAAAATATGGATTTCTGAAAAGGGATTTAGGGTTCAATAAAATTGAATTTGGGATTCAATTTAGGATTAAAAATCTGAGAGGAATTTGGGATTTAAAGTATTGGGATTCAATTTGGGATTAAATTTGGGATTCAATTTGGAAGATGAGCGAAGTCGCAATTTAGGGTTTCTGGTAGAAGAGATTTGGGGCTTTCTGTGTTTCAGGTTTTGCAGGTTGCGAGGAAGTGTTTCGCGATAAAGGAGATGAAGCGAGGAGCTTCATTTCGCGGTGATGCTCATGGTGACGCTGTGATTTTGGAGCTTTTGCGCTACAAGTTTTGAGATTTCACGGTGGCTCTGACGAAACTCGCGATGGCTTCTTCTTACGGTGACATGAGGGTTTGCGTTGGTGGTGGGGGGACGAGCATCGCTGGCACTACGAAGGAGGTGATGAAGCGTGACTATATGAAAAATTGGAAAAAACAATCAGAGAGGTTTACAAGCACATTACTCTGACATCAACATGCCACGTTTCAAAAAATTACACATCAACCTCCCACTTGTACAAAAACTTAACCCCGTTAACTAAATTTAACGGCAGAGGTTCAATTGACTCAAATTAGCACTTTTAAGGACTCAATTGGAGATTCTAATAAGTCGAGAATCAAACTGAGAAAACCTCACATAAATAGGGACAACTAAAGGGTTTAAACCAAAATTTTTAAAATACTTTTTATGGATCCTACTTAAAAACGATCTTTATACCTTCAAAGACATTTAAGAGTATAGTTTGAAATTTTGAGAATAATAAAAATGATGGATTGACTAGGCATCTAGAGATTTAGAAGCTCAAAAGAATTTTATCTAAAAAATCTTGATTTTACTTTATATCCTCGAAATGTACAATTGTCCTTAACAAGTAACGATTTTACTACTTTTGGGTCTTAAAGCAATATTTATAGTATTTGACCATTAGTTATCATTCCATACCATACAATTGATAGAAATCATCCAACCATAATGAATAAAAGGATAAAAAAAGATGAAGCCTCGTGGAGGAAGACTTTACTCTTGAAACTAGAGACATTTTTGGGCTTAATTGAGCTTTCTTTTGGACAACCAATACCCTAGTAAAACTTCTTTTTTTTCCCGTCAAACACAAGGATAGAAGATAATGTAGAATACAAGTTTCACATCAATGGAACGAGTCATTTTTAGTATAAGAATAAGGACATTGTTTGGTTGGATAAGGGGCTGCAAATTATCTTGGTTTAAATTGGTTTTTACCCTTTTTTTAAGTCCCATATCCTCAGGATATGAAGAGTACAGGACTTGTGCATCTATAAATAAGACCTATTATTTCCTCTCGTAACTTATCTTTGCTTTGAATGAAAATTGATATATATATATATATATATATATATATATTATTTTTCTTTCTTCTAATCTTTTTATTCTTTTAAGGTCATCTTACATGGAAGTATTCTTCTCTTCTTCGAAATATTTTTCAAGAAACTTTTCTTGGAAGAGGATCCTTCATTGGAAGAAGAACCTAATCTTAAGGGACTCAAATTTTTTTTTAGTTTTTTTAAGTTTTTTGTTCTTCAAGAATGCTTACCAGAACAACACTTTTCCATGGATGTGTTGAAGCAAACAAACTGTATTTTCTCAAATATAATTCTTAGAAAGCGAATGCTAGATAATGACATTGACATTTTACATATAGCTCTTTATAGTATTGGGATAAAGGTGTTGAAACATATGAAACCAGGTCTCGAGATACTTATAAGATGGAATATCTATACTGAAATAGCTTGGATGCAACTTCACTTTATGTTCATTTAATAATAAATGGTGTTTTATGAATACTTATATTTATCCAAATGGACATAATTTTTTATTAAATTGAGATAATTTAATGGAAACATTAGATCATATTGAGATAATTTGTCTTTTAAATGCTTGGTTATGATTTTAGTGTCAATGATTTAAAGTGAAAATATGAATATATATATATATATATATATATATATATATATATATATATATATATATATATAATTATATGATAAAAGTAAAAATAAAATTTTTTAAATACATCAGAATATTTGTCTTTTAAATGTTTGGTTATAATTTATCAACTCTGTTTCATTAAAGTTTTCAAAATTAGTAGATGTTTTAGTTATTATGAAATTTTGTGTGTAATTACATAATAAGCCTTGTTTTATATAATATTTCACTTTTATCCAATTATTATTTTGTACTATAATTTAAAATTTATATAATTATCATTTCTATATAAATATTTGACATTACATCTTTTGATATTGAATATTTTATGGTATCATTTTTCCTTTCTCATCATTTTTATTCTTTTGTAAAAAAAAATACTTAATTGATATTTAAACAGTAAAAAAATGAATACAGAATTCAATATGGATATAACTATTACCTAACATAGATAAAAATGAGATAAAAATTGTATACCCATGAAGTATAAGAATGAGATAATAAAATTGTGTACCCATTAAGCGGGATAAAATATTTTATAAAACAAGGCAAAATAAAACAAGCCAAAAAAACTACTTTAACATCTTTAAGATTAAGGATTCTCACAACATAAATCATAAGAGATACTAACCTTCATCAATGAAAGATGCCACGTATTCTTCGATATCCTCTTTTCAATCTATCTTTTTTTTTTCTTTCTCTTCTTACACTTTCTTGATGGTTTTCTGTAAAAAAACAAACCTTATATACAATAGACAAAATCCTAATCCATTTTTTAACATTGTCCAAGTTAGTTTTTATTTTATCTTTATTTTATTTTTCTTATAACTTTCCATAATAATCAATACTCCTTATATTTTATTAAATCAAATTTGAATTATCATAATATTTTAACTGAGTTGCGAATTAATTCGTTAATTAATTGTGAGTTAAATTTATTTTGTTAGTTAACTTTATTTTTTATTTCAAATACGCTTTCTTCAATCCAAGCAACCAGGAAAAAAAATCTTTAATTTTCCTCCTCCAAAGAATTTTTTTTCTTTCTTTCTTTCGTAAGTGTTAAAAAGGTTGTTTAGTATACAACAATTATTTTTAATATTAACAAAAACACGTGTTCTGATGAATTTATATGCATATAACTTGACGTAACTTTCTGAAACAGCCCATTGTGTTTCCTAAAACCACCAGTTTACTTCCTCTAGTTTTTCCAAAACCTGTGGTCATTTGTATCTGTTTGGAACTTCACTCATGTCTTTATAAGGACTACCTTCATTTTATGCTCTCATTCACTTGTTCATTCATTCATAAATTAAACTTTGTTTTCTTCTGTCATCATTATAGTGTGAGATTTACAATATCATCAAACATGAGTTCAACAATTAGAGCATGGAGTGTGGCAACTAGTGTTGGAGTTGTGGAGGCCTTGAAAGATCAAGGCATCTGCAGGTGGAACCATGCTTTCAGATTAGCTCAACAGCGTCTCAAAATTCATGTCACTTCGCTTTCTCAAGCACAAAACCTTTCTTCCTCTTCTTCTGCTATCATCTCCACAACACCAAAACACGAGAAGCTAAAACAGTCAGAGGACTCCATGAGAACCGTCATCTACTTAAGCTGTTGGGGTCCCAACTAGATATCATATGAGACCAATAAGAAAACATTTTTCTTCTTTCAGTTCTTGGAATCAAGCAATCTTCGTCTCAAAGCAACATGAGGGTTGTGATTTCAGGGGTCATATTGTAAATTTTTGAAAGATTTGCTTATCTGATGTGACAATCAGTATGTAAATTATGATGATAAATAATCATAATTTTAATGGTTGAGGTTTGCCAAACTTTATGTGTTCTTTAGTTTTCCCCCTCTTCCATGTGCCGGATTCTTTCTGTGAGGTTAAAAATCTGTTCGTATTGAAATTTGTTAACTAAAACTTAATTGATTTCAACAGGAAAAAGAAAAGGAGATGGGGGTAACTCATATTTCCTCTGTTTTTAATAATTTTGAATATTAAAGAGCTCCTACTATATTACAGGAAGGAAGATCAATGTAATGACGGTTGAAGTGTAAGCATGGCTATATAAAATTACCTAATCAGAGCATTGCTGAACATCGAACTGGATTCAACTGAATTATCTTCATACAGTTCAATATTTGAGTTGATGCTCAGCGAAGAACAATATTGGGTCTGTTGTATTGATATTGGAATATCACAACTCAATTGTTAAAAAGACAGTAAATGCAAAGAGGATCAGCAAGCCAACTTTACTAAAGGCAAAACTCAAACTCGACTTGGTTTGTTTCAAGGGTGATGATAGATTAGATTTTTCAAAATCGGTCTAGATTCATTCTAGATCAAACAAAATAGATTGGATTTAAAGTACAAATCTATTTTAATTAAATCACATTAAATTATATATTTTTTTATTAAATCTACTTTGTTTAATTTCAGTAAATATAGAATTAATCTAATCAACTATGTATGAGATCAACTCAATTCAGTTTGACATGGATGTAGGCACAATGTACCGACCATGGTCCAACTTGACTTGGTGTCAACTTGATCATGTTCATCTAGATCTCAACTGAGTCTAACTCATCCTAAACTATCCAGACTTGGATCAATTTGAACATGAACCAATTAGACTCAAATAAGGCGCAAGCTAACTCAGACCTTATCTTGATTAGCCCTAGCTTAACTTGTTTGAACATGGGTTGGACTCAACTAGAATGAACATGAACATAATCTAACTCAATTGAATAAGGTTCATTCACCACGACCTAACTACAAAGTGATTTGATTCGACTTGAGCTTACATCGATTCATTTTAAATTGCACCAAGGTTGATTTGTTTCAAACAACACCTAATTGACTCGCATTGACCCCATACATTGACCAACCTAGTTTGACTTGAGGGTGGGATCACTCAGTTTGATCTAGGCATGGGCAATCTCACCTTGATCTCCTCAACTTGATTTGGGCTTGACTAATTTGTTTTCTTAGGCTTACATTGCTTAACTAGGTTTTGAATGACAAAGCTAGACTGGGGCATGGGCTAACTTACATCGATTAAGGCTCAAGCTTACTTGGCTTGACTAGGTAGCAGGCTTACTCGGTTCAGCCAAGGACCTGATTGACTTAGCTTGATCTAAGACTGACGTTTTGGTTCGATTGAGGACCAAACCGACTTACTCAACTTGGATTCAGGCTAACTTAGTTTGCCTTGGGTTTAGACCAACTTTTCTCAAGCTGGGTTCGAGCCGATTATCCTGGACTCGAGCCTTAGTACCCTTAGCTTAGCCTAAACCTAGGATGACTATACTTGATTGAGGCAAGGATTGACTCATCTAGAGTTGGGTCTAGGCTAACTCACCTCAACTTAGGTTTGAACTAACTTACCTTAGCTTGATCCATACTAACATGACTAAACTAGGGACTCAAACCAATCAGGACTTGAGACTCGACTCAGTTAAGGATCAAGTTAAATCGGTTTGATTAGGAATTAGATAAGCTCGACTCAATCTACAATATAACTAACTTTATTCAATTTATAATTATGTCAATTTGGTTTGATATAGGACTACACTAACTTGAGTGAACTTAGATTTGAACCAATTTGACTTGATCAATGCACCTTAAATTTTGGATTTTTAAATTCTAAAAATTTCCAATATATAGACTTAAGTTTAAAAATATAAACTTAGATTTAATTCAAATTTATTTAAATAGATTTAAAGTAAATGTTGATTTAATAAAAAATTTAGAAATGTTGATTTAATAAAAAATTTAGATAATTATGATAATATTTGATAATTTCTTATGTTTTGTTGATTTGTTCTATACAGTTCATTCTTTGAATACACACTATACAGTGGAGTTATTTTAATGCCTTAAGAAAAGTTTAAGTAGAAAACAAGCAATTCAATCATTCCCTCCCAATAACCAGGTATAAATGTGATTAATTTCCTCACAAACTATTAAAATATGTGCACTGGATTTGATATCATAAGATACAAACCGTGTGCTGGACTTGTCTACTAGTGATTAGAGAAACCAGAGCCTTTGGTGCTCTTTTCAATGCAACTAGGTCACAATCAAGTGAATCGACACTGACATGTGGTCCCACTAAAAGTGGAGGATCCTTCACAATATCAATAAATAATTACCTACTACTACTACTTTGATAGTCCCCACCAAAGCAAAAACCACCGGCTTCACCGTTTTTTTTTTTCAAATATTCAGCATGTCTTTCTGTGGACTCTATGTATGTCACCTCTTCTCTTCATTTCTTTCGTCAAATCTACCATTTTTCTTTTGAAAATTACCTTACGTTTTTTGTTTTTTTAATAAAATTTGTTCATAAATTATGTAAATAGATAAGGTAAAAATAAAAAATAATGAAATGATAAAAAATGATTGATAACTTTAATACTGGAAAAGTAAAATAATTTGAAGTAACGATGACTTCAATATTACTATAAAAAAACTTACACTTTTACAAATTAACTTCCATTGTTTTCTTGTGACATCAAGAAAAGCGAAGAACCAGTTGTGTAGATCATAGAAGCAATAGGAGATGAGTTTAGCTCAGGGAGGTTTGATTGTGGCAGAGTGTTGGGGTTTTGGAGGCCCTGAAGGACCAAGGAATGTGTAGGTGGAATCAAGCTTTGAAGTCCACTCAACAAGTAATTAAAAACCATTTTGGATCTTTGTCACAGGTAAAGAACCTTTCCTCTTCTGCTGTTGTTTCTAGTTCTAGCAGAATACAGGGAAAGTAGTCAGAGGACCCCTTAAGAACTCTTATGTACCTAAGCTGTTGAGTCCCAACTAGAGAAACTTTTTTAACTGTCTGTTTAATTTGAACCACAGAGATGAATGAAGCCTGGAATTTCTATTCCCGTGTTGGCTTGGTCTTGGATGTTGTACAAGTTTTGTATATAGTATGTTTGTTATGAGTGAAAGATGTCATTTGACTCTGATGAATGGCAGTTGAAAAATCATTTTTTTAGAATTAAAAATACTCTTGTGTTTATAGTTACAATCAACCATAAATTGAATTATAGCTAATGCTTAGAATTTCAAAGGAAACATAACAGCAATATTCAAATGCAAAACTTCTTAGTTCTTACAAATCTTATTATTTCACAACATGTCCAATTATTTATCTCTTAATTTTAGGTGTACTAAAAACAAAGATGTGCTTTGGAATGATTACCCAATAAAAGTGTTAGTCTTGTTCTTTGTGGCAGAGTGCATGTTAGAGCATTCATTAAGAGACTAAGTCTTTGTTGTAAGTTTTTCTTTAGTTTATAGTCATTAGGATCTTAAGAATTTATGATTCTCACAACATTAAACATAATTGCATAATTAGGACAAGAAATCACTAACCTTGATCCATGCTAATTGATTCGTGATTTCCTTGCTCTTGATCTTTAACTCCTTACCCAATCTATCCCTTAATGTAACTTTAATCCTCTAAAAACTTTCTTGATGGTATTTTGAATGAGAGAGAGCTTCATACATCAGGAATAAAACCCTTAATCCCTACTTATACAACTTCCATCAAGTTGTAATTATTGTCATTAAGTCCCTCAATTATTTTAAATCACACTTTGACCCTCATTTATTTTCACATGAGTCACTTAATAGTTGGGTAATTCTAACATTCTCCCACTTGACTCTTGTGATGTCATAACATTCAGTGATTTAATAAATAATCATAATGCGCATGTGAGGACTTTACATAATTGGCTTCATCATTATTCATAATTAAAGATATAGAAATAACAAGAGTCATGGCGGTCGCACATCATTCAATCGATATGTCTCCTTCCATGTACTACTATATTATCTCTTTCTCTTTAATATGACGTTACAAAACTTAAATACATAATGAGTTCAAACATAATGTCATTTTAATAACAATAATATATTTTTTTTCTTCATCATAATTTGTATACATAATCATATAGAAGAAAATACAAATTTCAGAAACTTATACATTAAAGAATTCAAGTGTCACATAAGCATTAATAACATTAACATTTAACTTTCAATGGTAGACATAATGCCCATATTCTTTACATGATCAACAAATAATTTGGGCGGTAACCCTTTTGTTAAAGGGTCAGAAATCATAAAATCAGTGCTAATATGTTCTATTGACACTTTATGTTTCTGAATTTCTTCTTTAACGACAAAGTATTTCAATTCCATATGTTTAACACCTTTGGAATACTTTTCGTTCTTAGAAAAGAAGACTGCTGCGGAATTGTCACAATAAATTTTCAGCGGCTTGGCAATGCTGTCAACTATTCCAAGCCCTGAAATAAAGTTCCGCAACCAATTAGCCTGAATGGTGGCCTCAAAGCATGCCATAAATTCAGCTTCCATAGTGGATGTAGCAATGACGGACTATTTCGCACTTTTCCATGAGATCGCTCCTCCGGCTAAAAGATACAGATAACTATATGTAGATTTTCTTGTATCTATACAGCCAGCAAAGTCTGAATCTGTATATCCAATCACTTCAAGATGATTAGATCTTTTTTAAGTAAGCATGTGATTCTTTGTTCCTTGTAGGTATCTTAAAACTTTCTTTGCAGCTTTCCAATGATCCATTCCTGGATTACTCTGATATCTACCAAGCATACCAACTGCAAAACTAATATCTGGTCTTGTACATGTTTGAACATACATCAAACTCCCAACAACAGATGTATAAGGAATATTTTCCATCTGTTTCCGTTCCAAATCATTCTTTGGACATTGCATGAGACTAAACTTGTCTTCTTTATGTATTGGAACGGGAGATGTTGAACATTTATCCATTTTAAATCTCTCTAAAACTTTATTAATATATGCTTTCTAAGACAAACCTAACAATCCTTGTGATCTATCACGAAATATTTCTATTCCTATCACATAATATGCCTCACTCATATCTTTCATTTCAAAGTTGTTAGAGAGAAATTTCTTAGTCTCACTTAATAGACCAAGATCATTAGTTGCAAGCAAGATATCATCAACATATAGAATCAAAAATATAAACTTGCTCCCACTGACCTTTAGATATATACACCGATCAACAGTATTTTCCTTAAATCCAAAGGATATAATAGTATCATTGAACTTGAGATACCATTGTCGGGAAGCTTGTTTAAGTCCATATATTGATTTCTTTAGTTTATACACCATGTGTTCCTTTCCTTTTTCAGTGAACTCCACTGGTTGATCCATATAGACATCCTCTTCTAAATCCCCATTCAGAAAAGCAATTTTAACATCCATTTGATGCAACTCAAGATCATAATGAGCTACTAATGCCATGATAATTCGAAAAGAATCTTTCTTAGAAACAGGTGAAAATGTTTCCTTATAGTCAATGCCATCTTTCTGAGTAAAACCTTTGGCAACAAGTCGAGCCTTGTAACGTTCGATATTACCATGAGAGTCACGCTTAGTCTTAAAGACCCATTTACACCCAACTCTCTTGCATCCTTCTGGTAATTCCACAAGATCCCATACATCATTTTGTACCATCGATTTAAGCTCATCTTTCATAGCATTTAACCACTTATCAGAATTATCACCATTAATGGCTTCTGAAAATGAAACAGGATCGTTATCAATACTTAAGTCATTTTCTGACTCTTGTAGATAAACCACATAATCATTCGAAATAGCAGACTTTCTTTCTCTTTGAGATCTTCTTAATACTATTTCTTGTGATTGTTCTACTACTGGTTCATTGTTAATCATGGGAGTAATAATGTGTTGTTCTTCTTGATTGTTGCGTGTTTCTACAACATGAGGAACAACAACTCTTGAAGAAGAGGCACCAATTACAGGAACTTGTACTCTAACTTCTGTAATTTCAACCTTTCGTTTACACTCCCACTAGTTTCACCATTTTCAATGAACCGAGCATTTCCAGTTTCAACAATTCTTGTACTATGGTTAGGACAGTAAAATATATACCCTTTTGATTTTTCTGGATAACCAATGAAATATCCACTGATTGTTCTTGCATCCAGTTTCTTTTCTTGCGGATTATAAATTCTTATTTCTGCCTGACAACCCCAAACATGCAGGTGTCTCAAACTGGGTTTCCTATTTGTCCATAACTCAAAAGGAGTCTTTTGAACAGCCTTACTAGGAACCCTATTTAACAAATACATGGCAGTCTTTAATGAATACATCCACAACGATACAGGTAAACATGAATTACTTAACATACTCCTAACCATATCCATTAAGGTTCGATTATGCCTTTCTGATACATCGTTTTGTTGTGGTGTGCCTGACATTGTGTATTGAGCACAAATACCACGTTTCTCAAGAAATTTAGCAAATGGACCAGGGTATTGTCCACTTTCATCATATCTTCCATAATACTCACCACCTCTATCAGATCTGACAATTTTCACCTTTCTGTCTAATTTTCTTTGTACTTCATTTACGTAAACTTCCAAGACATTCACTGCTTGAGATTTCTCATGCAGTAGATATACATATCCATAACGTGAAAAATCATCAATGAAGGTGATGAAGTATTTCTCTTTATTGAAGGAATTCACATCAAACAGACCACATATATCAGTGTGTATAATTTCAAGAAGCTGTGTACTTCTTGTGGCTCCTTTCTTTGTGTGTTTTGTTTGTTTGTCTTTAATACAATCCACACATACATTCAGATCAGTAAAATCTAAATCCGGAAGGATTTCATTCTTTACTAATCTTTGCATCCTTTCTTTGGAAATGTGTCCCAAACATTTATGCCACAAATAAGCAGATCGTTCATCCACTAAACTGCGTTTAGTGCCAACATTGTGATGCAAGATCATAAGAGTTTTAGCATATAAATTATCCAAATTCAATTTATATAAACCATCATAAAGTGTACCAGATCCAATCATACAGGCACGCTTAAACAAATTGAAACAATCATTCCCAAATTTAAAAGAGTATCCAGCAACATCAAGCTTAGACAAAGAAATCAAATTTCTAGTGATACTAGGTACATAAAAAGTATCCATCAGGTCTAAGTGATATCCAATGTCAAGAATCAATCGATAAGTCCCGACGGCTTCCACTGGAACTTTCACTCTAGTTCCCATGAAGACAAACTTCTCAGTTGGGTTTATGGTTCGGATTGTAAGGAATCCCTGCATCACATTAGAAACATGAGTCGTACATCCAGAATCAATCCACCAAGTATTATGGAGAACTTCAGTTAAGTTTGATTCAAAACATACATAAGCATTATGCTCACCTTTCTTTTCGAACCAAGCTTTACGCTTTACGCAGTCCTTCTGAAAATGTCCAGACTTCTTGCAGAAATGACATTTGTCATTTTTCTTCTTGATTTTGGTTGAGGACTCGTCAATCTTTAATGGTCCTTTATCCTTTCCATGTTTCTTAAATTTCTTTCTAGCTCCTTGATTCTTTAGATAATGAATATAGTGGCTTCTTAAGTTCTTAAGTTTGGTCTCTTCTTGAACTAACATACTGTGCAATTCATGCACATTCCATTTGTCTTTTAAGGTGTTATAGTTCATCTGAAATGAACCATACTCAGAAGGTAGCAAGTTCAAAATGAATTGCACGAGAAAAGTTTGTGCAAAGCCACGAGTTTTAATCCACTCACCCCATAATGAAGTCGACTTAAAACTGTTGTTTTGCCACACAATTAAAAGTTCAACATAAGTGCTTGTGTTTTACTTTTCTAAAACATCAGACATGTATTCTTCAATAAAATCAATTATATAGCACAGTGAAATGTAATGTATCAACACAATCATGTTCTCAATGCTATAAACATATTTATACAATGATTAAAACATATAGCATGTAAGCAATAGACAATCACTTATATGCTCTAAAGGAACAACTCATATATGCTCTAAAACAATTTCACAATACAATCCATTGCATATATAAAACCACACACTCAAAGGTTGAAAGTTGAAAGTTGAAGCGTGAATGCAATTGACAAAGGTGCACAGAGAAGTGAGATGTTTTTCCATTTAAAGGTGAACAACATCTGCATCAATAAAAGTAACATTTGGCAAAAATACAAGGACGGTTTGATTCTGATAATAGTAGTCGTGGGTACTCTCATTCTATCAAGTTCAAACCTAATTTATCCTCATGCATGAGACATTCGAGCTTGCACTTGGTACATTAACCTAGGGAATGAGGTTCCAAACAAAAGGAACAACTCATATATGCTCTAAAACCATTTCACAATACAAACCATTGCATATAAAAAACCACACACTCAAACACAACAAGATTAAGAGTTAAATGTGTCGACCAATAATGCTTGTGGATGTGTCAAGACATCCTTTGAACAAGAGATCAAGTATGGGAAATAAGAAAAATCGAAGGGGCTCACACTTATGCGACACAACTCATTACATAATATCACAATAGATTGGGATCATGTATCATTTCCTACCACATACATGAGATGGTCGAATTTAACCCATCCATACCAATTACAACAATCATTAGTGCCATCAATACCTTAATGAGGTACACAATATAATATAGCAAGTAAGTACATAACTATATAAAATATATTGAGAACATGTAATAAAACATACACAAAAGGATACCCATAATTGAAAGAATATCAGTTTTTGCATCGGACTGCTCAACTTCCTTTTTGGTTCTAGCAAAATCACCAGTGTAACTTGTACCGTTGAAAAATAGAGATGATATGAAAACCGAAAGTACACCTCCTATTTGCTGAACAATGTTGTATGAAGTTCCCTTAATATGCAATTTAGAAGCATATTCATTTATGATACACTTGCATAAAGGAGAAATCTTGGAAGATAATGAAAAAAAAATCAACCGTTAGAAACAAAAACAAAATGAAGCAATGAAAAATAAAATGATAATATTGTGATACATCATACCTCGTAACAATGGAGGTTCCTTCTCTGGTCTTCTCAAGAAGAATTTCTAGATTGGTCTTCTCAAGAAGAATTTCTAGAGCAACTCTAGCTACTTCCTATTCAATAGTTATTTTCTGGAGAAATTTAGATTCGGAAGTGTAATTAATCCCAACCCCCCACACAATTGACCAAAACTTCAGAATATGCGGCTCTCCTTCACTGAAAGTTTGATATACAGGAAGGTCAATGTCAAACCTTGATGTAAATTCTTGCAAAAGATTTTTGTACATTATAGGATGGATGCAGAATGGATGAAAAGAAGAAGAAGAGAAACTTGAAAGTTGAAGGATGAATTCAGAATGGGCAAAGGTTCATAGACAATTTAAATGCCATAGAGATGGCAGGTACTCTCATTCTATCAAGTTCAAACCTAATTTATTCTCTCATCTTTCCTTCTGTTGAACACCACCACACATTTTTCCAACATCAGGTATTGTTGCTACAACTTATATGATTAGATTAACGCATAAATTATGGTGCTTTTTTAGAATTAGATGTGCTAATTTTGAAGTATTAATTGAGTTTGGTTGTTATTTTAATGTGTTGTAGGAGAGAAAGCATAGTGGTCCAAGGTCAAATCGCCACTATCGTATAACAATCACATAGGGAAGGACGACTCATTGCTTAAGGTGTGCAACATGTGAAAACACTCTGCAGCGTGGGATAAAGTTGCACGATGTGATAAATGCAACATAGGAAAAAGAAAAAGTCTGCAAGTGAAAACTGCACACCACCAAATACCCAGCTAATATACCACAACTTTCACCGTCCTTGGTTTTTGCTTCTACTATAAACTGAGGTGAAAGATGGGAACGAAAATATGGTGTGAAGAGAAAGTTGAAAGTTGAAAGATGAAGGGTGAATGCAACTGAAAAAAGGTGCACAGAGATGTGAGATGTTTTTCCATTTAAAGGTGAACAACATCCGCATCAATAAAAGTAACATTTGGCAAAAATAGAAGGACGGTTTGATTCTGATAATAGTAGTTGCGGGTACTCTCATTCTATCAAGTTCAAACCTAATTTATCCTCATGCAGGAGACATTCGAGCTTGCACTTGGTACATTAACCTAGGGAATGAGGTTTCAAACCAAAGGAACAAGTCATATATGCTCTCAAACCATTTCACAATATAAACCATTGCATATACAAAACCACACACTCAAGCACAACAAGATTAAGAGTGAAATGTGTCGACCAGTAATGCTTGTGGAAGTGTCAGGACAACCTTTGGACAAGAGATCAAATATGAGAAATAAGAAAAATCGAAGGGGCTCGCACTTGTGCCACACAACTCATTACATAATATCACAATAGGTTGGGATCACATATCATTTCCCAACACATACATGAGATAGTCAAATCTGACCCATCCATACAAATTACAACAATCATTATAGCCATCAATACCTTAATGAGGTACATGATATCATATAAAAATGCTTGGTTGGTGAAGCAACGAGCAATTTAATATATGTACGGTAACTAGGAAGAATTGTTCAATAGATTTCCATTGGTACTGTAAGCAATGCAAACATTTTTTCCCGTCTTCATATAATGACTTAAAACACAGCCAATAACTGACGACAAAGAAGTCTTGGAAAATTAACAATATTTCAAAAGATTATTTGGAACCTTCAAATTGTGTATTGATGGATTTTCCTATTGCAAATTGTTAGTGTAAGTGGACAGAACCTTCCTCTAAAGGAAATATAAGGACACTCTTCTGGTGGTTCTAGCAAAAAATGGGAGGAACAACATACTCCTTATTACTTTTGCTATAACTGAAGGTGAAACATCAAAATCTTGGTTTTTTTTCCTTAAAAACCTTAAGAGACATGTTACACCTTAAGAAAACTTGTGGTTAATTTTGGATTGCTACAACTCTATCATTGCAACAATTAGTAGATTGGGGAGTGGATGTACTTAAGGAAATTTTGTGCATGTGTATTGCATTTGACCTTTTGCACATAATTTCATCCGATGTTTTAGGAATACAACTTTGGAGAATGATCTTGTCAACATGGGTAAGTACTTAACTTTCCAATATTTTATTCAATTATATATGGTCTTTCATTATTCTTTGTCATATTTATTTAGGATTAATTTTTTTAGTTATATTTGTAGTATACACAATGATTAAACTACGACGTAACTATTACTACAATATCGTAAGGGAATCTAATTCGAAAGCAATAACTTATTGGAACCAAATTTCGAGACATCAATGGGCACTTGTGTTTAATCAAGGAAAAAGATGGGGTCACTTGACAACTAATCTGGCCGAAGCAATTAACTCATTCTTGAAGCAAACAAGAAAGTTACCAATCTTCTCCATAATATTGGCCACATACACCAAATGCAACAACTTTTTCACAAAAAGAGGAAACACATAAGTGTAATGATAAGTGTTGGTCATGTATATTTTGAAAATTCCACCAAGGTGCTACAAGATGGTGATTCAAAATCAAACACCTGCAAAGTGGTTGAATTTGATAGAATTACAACAAGATTCAAAGTGGAGGAGGTGGTCAACTGAAGAAAAAATACGTCCTCTAAGTAAATTTGTCGCCAAGTTGGATGAACGATGGTATGATTGTGGAATGTTTCAAAAAAAATTAGTTACCGTGTTCTTATGCCTTAACAACTTGCAAATATGCCCATCAAACTTCAACATAAAAATCAAGTCACATTATAAGTTGGATATCGACATGAAAGTGTATGACTATATGTTTCGGGAGTTAAGACATAAACAACATTGGCCACCATAATCTAGCTTCAGGAAGGAACGCGAAGGTCGATTCAAATCATCTAGAATTAGAATTAAGATAGACATCAGGAAAGGAAGACATCTACAAAAGTGTTCATACTATCATATACCAAGACACATAAGAAATCATTATCCTGACAATCCTGACATTAGATGATCCTGTTATGAGAAAAGAAAGGATATGAATTGTATTTCTTATTCCATAAGAAGAGAGTACAATTTTACATATATATAATTGTTTGAAACAATATATAAACGGAATATAAATATAAAAATAGAATATAAATATATGAAGATAAATGCACAGATATGAATGGAAAATAAATTAAATCCAATATCCCCCCTCAAGCTGCAGCATATATATCCTTAATGCTCAGCTTGGACAACAAAGATTGAAATTGTGCTGGATGCAAAGCTTTAGTATGAATGTCTGCAAGTTGTGCTGAAGTAGGAATGGACAGGAGCTTAATTACACCAGCTTGAACTTTATCTCTTATGAGATGACAATCAATTTCAATATGCTTTGTTCTTTCATGCATGGCTGGATTTTGTGCAATTTGTATAGCAGATTGATTGTCACAAAACAGAGAAACTGGTTATGGTAGAGGTTGTTTCAAATCATGGAGCAAATACAGAAGCCATTGAATTTCACATGTTGTGGAAGCTAAAGCTCTATATTCTGCTTCGGTTGATGATCTAGATATAGTACCTTGCTTCTTGGATTTCCAGCTAATTAATGATGCACCATAGAACACATTAAAACCAGTCACAGACCTTCTAGTGTCAGGGCAAGCAGTCCAATCAGAATCACTAAAAGCCTTGAGAGCATGTTCTGTGTTGGAGGGAAAGAATAATCCTTGTCCTGGATTGTTCTTGATATATCTCAGGATTCTTATTGCTGCTGCATAGTGATCTTCCAAAGGATTGGAAAGAAATTGACTGAGAGTACTAACAGCGAAACATAAATCTGGTCTTGTGTTGGTTAGATATAGTAACCTGCCAAGAAGTCTTCTATAAGCCTGCACATCTGAATAGGGTTTCCCTTCTGTCTTGGAAAATTTTGTGCCTGGCTGTATAGGAGTAGAAACAGGTTGACACCCCAACAATCCTGCATCTTCTAGTAACTCTAGAGCATACTTCCTTTGTGACAAATTAATGCCCTGTTGAGATCTTGCAATTTCTAAGCCCAGAAAATACTTGAGTTGGCCTAAGTCTTTAATCTTGAACTTTGCATTCAATAGAGCCTTCACAGTTTGGATTTCCTGGATGTCATCACCTGCCAAAACTATATCATCTACATAAACAAGTAAGATGGTAATATGAGCATAATCACTTTTGACAAAAAGTGAATAATCTGATTTTGATTGTGTGTAGCCCAAAGAAAGTAAAGTAGTTGTCAACTTGTAATTTCATTGTCTAGAGGCTTGTTTGAGTCCATATAAAGACTTCAACAACTTGCAAACTTGTCCTGGTTTTTCAGATTTATAACCAAGAGGAAGAGACATGTATACTTCTTCATCTAGATCCCCATGTAAAAAGGCATTAGTTACATCTAGTTGATGTAAATACCAATGTTTGGAAGCTGCTAAAGCTAGAACCAATCTTACTGTTGTGAGTTTGACAACAGGTGAAAAAGTCTCAAAGTAATCTAAACCTTGTTGTTGTGTGTAGCCTTTGGCTACAAGCCTTGCCTTGTATCGTTCAATACTCCCATCAGCATGCCTCTTTATTTTGTATACCCATTTACATCCGATAGGTTGCTTTCCATTAGGTAGATCAGTCAAAACCCAAGTTTTGGTATTTTCTAAAGCTGCAATTTCTTGATCCATGGCATTTCTCCAACAATCATGTTTGATGGCTTGGTTATAGGTTTTAGGTTCACTAACTTGGGAAAGATTAAGGACATATGATTTATGAAGAGATGATAATGCATCATATGATAGATATGAAGAGATAGGATATAAGGTACCTGTGGATGACTGAGTGGCGGAAGAAGTAGATGACATGTTGCAATGATAGTCCTGCAGATAAGATGGTGTATGTTTTGGCCTAATTGATTTCCTTTGTGGAGTAGCAGTGACAGGTTCAACAGAAACAGGCTGAGAAGAGAAAATAACAGGGTCGGAAACAATAGAAGGAGGAGATGTAAGTGGTAAAGAGGGTTGATCAGTAACTTCTGAGAAAAGAGGTGATGGAGGTGAAATAATTTTGGTGACAAAATCCAAGGAATTTTGTGTATTAATAGGTGAGTGCTTGTCACTAGTAAGAAAAGGAAATATATTTTCATAAAAAACTACATTCCTTGATAGAAAAATTTCCCTAGAATTGAAATCTAACAAAAGGTAGCCTTTCACTCCTGTTTTAAAACCCAGTAAAACACATTTTCTTGCACGAGGTTGAAATTTTGTTCTATGAGTTTGAAGAGTTGAAGCATAGCAAAGTGAGCCAAAAACTCGTAAGTAAGTAATGTCAGGTTTAACATTGTGTAACAGTTGAGATGGAGAAAAATATGTCAAAAATTTGGAACGTAAAATATTAATGAGTTGCACAGCATAACGAACAGCAAAAGACCAGAAAATTATGGGCAAATGGGATTGAAACATTAAAGATCTAGCAACATTGAGAATGTGTTGATGTTTTCTATCAACGACTCCATTTTGTTGAGGTGTTTCAACACATGATAATTGATGTTGTATCCCTTTTTGTCTATAAAAATCTGTCATTAATTTAATCCATGTGTATCTAGACATATCATCTACTATAGTTAAGAAATATTTGAAACCATCAACAGAAGAAGTACTATAGGGCCCCTAAATATCAACATGAATTAAATCAAAAGGAGCTTTTGAAAAAGTAGTACTTAATTGAAAAGGTAACTTTCTTTGCTTAGAATAATGACAAGCATCACAATGCGTGTATTTTGTATTGGGTAAAGTGGCATACATGTTGCGTAATTTGGTATAACAAGAAAAAGAAGGATGCCCTAGTCTATAGTGCCAAATATCTATAGAGTTATGTCTTATTGTAGAACAAGCAATAGAATTCTCAGAAGTAATAGCAACTGGTGAACCAAGGGGTGTGGATGCAGGAACTATCATGACATACAAGCCATCTCTTTCTTCAGCTTTGCCAATCATCTGCAGGGTTGACTTGTCCTGTATTTCACAGGAAAATTCAGAAATGTTAAGTTTACAAGATAGAGATTTAGTTAACTTTGTGACCGAAATAAGATTGACAGAAAAATTAGGAATAAACAAGACATTATGTAAAGTAAGGTGTGGGCTAAGTGAAACAGTGCCAGAAAAATGAGCAAATGAAGAGTTCTTGTTGGGTAGTGATACTGTAATTGGTGAGATTCTATGATAAGAAATAAAATGAGACAAAGAATTAGATATATGATCAGTAGCACCTGTGTCTAGAATCCATTTGGAATAGATATTACCTTGAGCCTGGGAAGAAGTGGAAGCATTATGAGAGCTCACTAGATTAGTAGAATGTGGGATTGTGGGATTAGATTGAGGAAGAAGTGCCAATAAACCATGAATTTGCTCTTGAGAAAGTCCCAAAATTGCGGAATGTGACTGTGCCGGAGAATTATTATAAGAAGGAACTACTATAGAAGAATCTGTTGTAACATTGTGGACTCTTTTGGATTTGAGATCAGGTGGTAATCCATGTATTAGAAAGCAAGTATCAATGGTGTGGTTTGTCCTGCCACAGTGAGTGCATTGTCGAGGTGCACCAAACCTTCCCCCTAAGGAACGAGCCTGAGAACCTTGATAACGAGCCTGAGAACCTTGATATGAAGATCTTCCCCGGCCATAATCATTGGCAGGAGAGGGTTTACCTCTGCCATTGAAGGTAGAAAAAGAAGGTTTAGATTGAGAAACTTGTGACGCCATGACTGGAGGTTGAGAAAGAATTCCTGATTGTAATTGTCGCTCATGTTGAATTATCATCGAAAAAATTTTGGGTAAAGAAGGCAAGGGATCCATGAGAAGGATCTGAGAGCGAACAACAGAGTAATTATCATTCAAGCCTCTAAGGAAACAAAGAACACAATCATTTTCACGATATTCCTTCATTGTCTTAGAAACAACACAACAAGAAGCAGAAGATTGGCATTCAGGAATAGGGCGAAAATTGCAAAGTTCATCACAGAGAATCTTCATTTTAGTGTAATATGCAGTAACACTTAGATCAGATTGATGCATTGAATAAAGATCTTGATGCAATTGTGAAATTCGAACAGAATCACCTTGGGAGAAACGATCTTTGAGATCCTTCCATGCCGTAGCAGCAGAGTCAATCCAAATAATACTTGTAGCAATCTCATGAGAAACAGAATGATTGATCCAAGATAAAACTAGATTATTGCAACGCTTCCATGCTTGAACCATTGGACCTGTACCAGCTGGACAAGGAATGGAACCATCAACAAAGCCAAATTTATTCTTCATTTGTAGTGCCATAGACATCGAGCGAGCCCATCCATGATAATTGTGACCTTCAAGAATCGGGGAAACAAGCACCAATGAAGGATTCTCATTAGGATGAATGTAATAGTCATGTGTTGTATCTTGCAACGATGCGAGAGTAACAGAGGGAGTAGCCATAAAAGGAGAAGAAAAAGGCAGAAAAGCCAAGAACGAAAGGTAGAAAATGAAGATCTCGACAGGAAAAGAATTGGTTGCGGAAGAACGTGATAAAAAATTAATTTTCTTCTGATACCATGTTATGAGAAAAGAAAGGATAGGAATTGTATTTCTTATTCCATAAGAAGAGAGTACAATTTTACATATATATAATTGTTTGAAACAATATATAAACGGAATATAAATATAAAAATAGAATATAAATATATGAAGATAAATGCACAGATATGAACGGAAAATAAATTAAATCCAATAGATTCACTTCTCATAGTTAATTGTATTCAACTTTTTGTAATTTCAATCATTAAATAATAAATTTTCTATTCACTTATGCATTTTCAACTTCATTATATTTGTCTAATTATCTTCACAACAAATTTTTGTACTATTTTATTAAAAACTAAATATTTTAAGCAAAAAACGAAACAAAAACAACTTATTTAATTATTTTTTTTCATTTTTTGGTTAAAATGGAAAAGTTTGTACAATTATTTGCAACTAAGGTTATTCCACTCTTAAATACATATGTACTTAATTTTTTTCTACACCTATTAACAACTTTTAATACCTATTCTTAATAAGAAATAGAACTAAAACAACATTTTTCAATATTTAAATAATCAATACTAAATCATTCTGTTTTTCAAAAATGGAATTCTAAATTATATTCAGTCATTCATGTACACGTTTCATTATTCATTATCCTAAAAATGTAAATATATGTAATCCAGTGATTCCAGGTCGTGTTTCTAACAACCGAGTTCCAACATCAAAAACAAAGCGTGCAACCTGCCTAAATTTTCTGCATGTACGAAATTAAAAAAAAGAATGTGCAGGAAAAAAAATCATAAGTAGGAAGATTTAAAACAGGAGACAAAACCTAAATTATTAAGGGGAAAATGCATGATAGTTTTATTTAAGGCGAACATTAAATGTTTAAATATCGATAAAAAGAACTGCTAAGATGCCGGAACTTATCTTGGGTTTTTCATCAGCGTGTCACATCAACTTCATTGGCAAATACACGTGTTCCCTATAATCCAGGATACATGAGTCATAGCCCACTGTGTTTACTTCCCCTGGTTTGCAACTTTGGTATTCCCATGTGCTTCTTTCTCAGTATATAAACATCACCGTCCTTTCATATCCTCATTCGTTCAACAAAAAACCAATCATAGTCTAAGAAGAATCACAAGATCATCATCACAAGATGAGTTCAACAATTAGAGCATGGAGTGTGGCAGCTAGTGTTGGAGTCGTGGAGGCCTTCAAAGATCAAGGTATCTGTAGGTGGAACCATGCTTTGAGATCTGCTCAACAGCATCTCAAAATCCATCTTGGTTCATTCTCTCAGGCTGGGAAGCTTTCTTCCACTTCTTCTACCATGCTCTCCATCAGATTGAAAGAGCAGAACGCAAAACAATCAGAAGAGTCTTTCAGGAAAGTCATGTACTTAAGTGTTGTATGGTAATAGTACTGAAATATTAATTGTTGTGACGATCATTTTGTAGACTTTGATTATCACAGTGCTGACAATTGCCAAATTTTATTCCTTAGTGTGCTTTTATTTCCTCTTCCATATGCCTAATCTAACTTTCAGAATGGCCAGGAACAATGATTATCACAGTTCATAGCTAGGACAGAAAATATGTTGCTACAATTGATTCGTCAGTTTTGTAGAAGAATGGTAACTGCATTTTTAAAGCTTTATTATAATTAATTATGTGATTTAGGTTATATCCTCTTATATTCAAGCAGAGGAACCAATTTTGCAAGTTTTGTGGCTTTATGTTTCTAGTTCAGTTTCATACTTTTTCTTCATCGGGAGTTTTTCTCATGAAGTATTGAGATATGATAAGAGAAAACGTACGTATTCAATTACCATCAAGTTAGTAAGACAAACTGACTGCATTTATAATGTATATTGGCAGTACCCCTAATATAAAGATAAATCATAATGATGTGCAATATCTGATGATTATTACTACATATGTTCAAGGTTCTTTTCAATATGATTTATAAGAGTAGTACACAATTTGTAAATTGAATTGTCTTCCAAAGTGATCTTTTAGGTAGGAAAAAGATTTTATAAACAAATTAATGGATTAGATTTAGTACATAATCAATTATATATTTTTAAGTTGGGTTCAGAAATAATCCATTTATCATAGTCCAAATAAAGTTTTTCGGGGATAAGTATTTAATTGAGTATGTTTAACAATAATGGGTTAGTTTGTGCATAACTAGTTTTCATAAGATTTTAATATAATCGATTATTTTTAAATATAACTTGTAATTTCAACCTTTTCTTAAAAGTTTTCCTTTCAAAAGCTTCAAGTAATAATTGATTAATATTAAAATAAATGCTTTCTATGTTTATAAACAAACAAATTAATCGATTATGTTTAATAATAACCGATCATCTCATTACCAAAATTTCTTAAAATGAAATACTCTCATTTTGAATATATATATATATATATATATATATATATATATATATATATATATATATTCTTTTTACAAATTTTTTAAGTTAGAGTGGTTATTACATTTTTTTCTCGTATTTAGAATATCCAATTTTAGTTTTATTGGAGTGTATTTAAAACTAAACTCCTTCTTTTAATTCAAATTTGCTCATTGTTATTATTTAAGATTTAACTCAAAGTGGTAAAAAATAGTTTTTAAGCTTTGATAGATGCTAAATGATCGAATTACAAAAGTTTCACTAGACACTAGTACAAAAATCGCAAACGACGTTATATCATGAGACATTAAATTTACGTCGAATTAAAAAATTTTGGCATTAAACTTAACGTCGAATTTTGTCAATATTCGACGTTAATCAATTTTTTTTTGTTTTTTTTAATTAATTGTGATCTTTTTTACAACTCTACAAGACTTGAAAAACCAAAAAACAACACAAATAATAACCAATAACAAACAAGTTCAATCAAACAACAACAAACAAGTTCAATAAAAAAAACAAAAAAACAAGTTTAAAAATTAAGTTCTTCAAAGCGAAAATGAAAACGAAAACTTCGTCAGAATAAAGTTTTGTCACAGTGAGAGAAAAAATAGAATGCGCCTATGAAGGACAAGAGCACGAAAATAATCGGTTAAAACAAACAAAAATCATATATAAAGTAATTAATTAATATGCATTTGTATCAAATGAAAGAAAGATTACATGTGATACTGTCAAACTTCATTCGAGAAAAGTTTGAGAAGAGAAGAAGGTATCGCGCGCTAAGATAAAGTGAATGAATTTTCACTATCTCGCTCAATATTTATTGAATTCACTAACATTTTAACGTCGAATTTAAAACGTCTTCGACGTTTTATATCATTTTACGTCGAATTACAATTGAAAACGACCTTTAATAATTGCATTTATTTACAAAAATGTCACCGGTCATTTTTAACGTTGGTTATTCAGTGGTTAGACGTTGAACGTGTGACGTTATACGTTGTTTTTGTATTAGTGAGAAGACCTGGTTTGTTGAATTTCATTAGACGATTTGATGGTTATTAATGTGTTGAACTTTTTAAGATAAGTGACTTTGATGTTTGATTGTATACATGCTTTTTACAAGTTCTAACATGTATTTTGTTTGTTGAATCTCTCGTTAAAGTGTCTAATATGTTGAGTTGTGATAGATGATATAGTTGATCTATGAATATGACAATAGAGATTTAATTTGCTTATTTGAATTGAACGAGTTTATTTAGAAAATTTGATTTAGGATATTGTTTGATTTATTTATTTAAGCGAAAAAGAAGTAAATATGTTTCAAAGATATTATTAAAACCTTACTTATAGAGCGCCTTATGCAAAAAAAAATACAAAGATACATATATGATATTATAGATTTTGTAAAATCAAATGTAAACTGATTTAGAGCCACAAAGATTATTCTTAAAGAGACACGTAAAGAGTTTAGAGCTGAAAATGGTCATTTATAGACCATTCATGCCTCTTTGCTATACACGCTTAATCACAAACTAGATTTTTTTTATCTATTTTCTCTTTTATAATTCTTTCTCTTGTTTTCTGCATGGAAGGATAAACCTTTTTGGATTGCTTATCTAGTGAGTTCATAGTGAATTATGAGCTTCTGTCCTTAACATGTTTAGTTGTATAATTTTATAAACATAGTGTGCTCTTTTTAGTTTTGGTTTTTGCTATTAGAAATATTTTTTAACGCATGTTAATAATTCAATTTTGAACTTTTATTGAAATTTTTGTTAGTTTGCTTAATTCTAACAATTTCTTGTTTGCTTAATTCAAGATGTAAAATAGTATAAATCTTGAATATAAATGCTTGTAGACTTGGGAGATACTTAATGAATTAATTTGAAATGTGCTTTGATCATTTGTCCTTTTTGAATTTCAATCTTTTCTCTTGAGGTTGTTTTAGAATGCTTGTTAAAAATTTAACATTATTCTTTAATTGAAGTTCTTGTTAGTTTTCTTAATTCTAACTGGTAGCATAATGCTGAAGAGAAAGTTTTGATGTTGTTTCAAAGTCAAGTCTCAAGTGCTCTTATTGCAGGTTACAAGTGCTCTTAGTTTTCTTTCAGTTGATACATTTTAACAAATTGTACCAAGTTTTAATAGACAAAAAATCTTCATTCTTAAGAAAACATACTTTAGACAGAAGGGTATTTTAATAATTTTTATTTTTAATTTAAAATAAAAAAAATCAGAAACATTTACCTAACCCTAATTCACCTTCCTCACTTATCCAATTTGTTTCTCTCTCATCTCCATCCTCTTTAAAACACAGTAACCTGTGACACAGCAAAAATGGAATGAAAATATGCTTATCAATCTAAAACATTTGAAAGGGAACGAGCAGTGGTCTCTTTTCTAACGTTGGTTATATGCAGGAAGGTGAAAAATATATTGCAAAATATTGTTTTCAGTGATGAAAAATATGTTTTTAAAATTATTTTTAAGAGTTGACTTTAGAAATCCATTTTCTGGATAATGACTTACCCCTTCCGGAATCCCCTACCCACATAAGGGTTTTTCTCTTCTTGAAAATATTTCCAGACAACTTAATAGTCAAAATATCAGATCTCCCTGAAGATAAATTACTACTTCTAAAATTTAAAAACGAAATTTAATAACAATCAGAAGCGAAAAGATATAACACAACCCTCCAATAAAAAATCAACATCAACATCATCAATTATTTTATTATTAAAGTGGAAAACAAATAAACGAATAGAACAAGAACAACAAATTGCGGTATCGCAAGTTGTTATGTGTGGGTGAGAGAGGGGGATGGAGATGAGAAAGAAACAAATTGGATAAATGAGGAAAGTGGATTAAGATTAAGGAGTGTTTCTAATTTTTTTATTTTAAATTAAAAATAAAAATTATTAAAATATTCTTATGTTTAAAATATGTCTTTGTTCACATGCACAACGCGTATAACAGGTAATTAGGCATGCGAAATTTATTATCATATTCATAAACGTAGAAACTTCAAACATTTGTATAACAGCTTCTGGCATTAGTCATTTTCTCTGCAACATCTGAAGCATTTGTATTTGGACATGCAGCTTGATTTGATCTGGTTTGGTTCATACCACCTTTACTGGAACATATTTGACTGCATGAGGCACCTCTTCAATTTTTGGTGAAGAATTATTCTTCTCCTGGTTGTCTATAAAAATAATTAAATATTACTAACCAAAAAAATAATTAACATAACAGAAAATTTAAATTTATAAAAGAGAACATTTATTATGGTATAGGCAGAACCAAAGGAACCATTAAATCATTCAAAATAAAAAAAAATTAAGAGGCTGCGAATCAGATATGCAAACACGATAGGGACTGAATTGGATTTGGATATCTGATTCAGTCCCCCATCGCATTTGCATATCCGATTAAGTGCGTATCCGATTCAGGCCCCCATCGCAAGCTCTTAGTGAAGAGTTTTTCTTAAGAAGGAAGTGGTCACGTGTCATTTTATAAGTGGAGAAACTCTTACTAAAGTGGATTGCCACATGTCACTCTAAGAGTGGAGAAACTTTTCAAAAGTGGATTGTCACATGGCACTCTAAGAGTGGAGGAACTTTGCAAAAGTGGATTGCCACATGGTACTCTAAGAGTGGAGAAGACTTTATAAAAGTGGATTGCCACATGGCACTCTAAGAGTGGAGAAACTTTGTAAAAGTGGATTGCCCATGTCTCTTTAAGAGTGAATAGTTTTTAGGGTTTCTTGTCTGCTTTAGAGACACCTTTCTCTATAAATAAAAAGGGTCTGCTTCCTTGTAAAATCACTTGATGAATTTGAATGTTATTATGCCAAAATGTGTGCAACCATATCTTGTCTCAAGTCAAGGTTAGAGCATCCCATGATGTCCCTCTAGCCATCCTTCTCTAGAGTTGGCCTAGCCTCTCCAGAGATCCATCAAACACCTCCATCCCACCCAAATACTCATTAAAACCTCACCAAAACTGTGAGCCCACCACCATATCCATAGCTTCCGCACCAATTCCACCTTCATAGCTTTATCTTTGTGCTTTGGCCCAACCTAGCTCGAGGAGGACGCTATCACAATGGAAGAAGACGAATTGTGGTGCTATGGTGTTTATGTGTGCCTGGAAGCAGTGGAAGAACATGAATTGTGGTGTGTGTGTTGCTGGAGTGTGCCTGGAAAATGAGATGCGAAAGAGAGGGAGGAACGAAAGAGAGAAAGATAGAAAGTGAGACAGTGAGTTTCAAGTGGGCAGGCCTGAAGAATAAAAACTGACAGATTTGACCATTTAATTGTTTTAAATATTAATATCGTTTTAAGTAAGGGTAATGTTGGCATTATGAAAATATTTGGAGGTGTAGAGTGAAAGACTTAGAGGTGTAGGGTGAAACACCCCTATGGGTATATTTAGTTAAAACTTATGGGTGAGACCCATTTTTTATCTTGGACTTTTATGGATAGAACTTTAATTTCAGTTGCACAAATAAACATTAGAACATCCAAGAATAATTTATGCACTAAAACTCACTTTTTTTGTCTCTTTAATTTCCAAACCCAATAAATCTAATCTCATCAAAAATTTTAATTTTAAAGCATAAATATGGATATAAATATGCACTCATCAACGACAAAAAAGAAAGTTGTGTTGCAACATTGTCTTCCACCAAAGATGCTTCAATACCTATCATTCATCTACTCACACCAATAAGGTGATCATCACAAAAGAAACAAACATAGACATACGAAAGAACAAAAGAAACAATAGGATAAGTTAATATGCTAAAGAGTTTTCATAAACAATTAAATCATCTAGATATACACAAGGTAAGCTGGCTAGAAAAAAAATAGCATAAAAACACCTAATAACATGTTAAATTTCATCACATAGCTTTCACAGAGTCATACATGAAATCAAACTCTTCTAGACCCAACTTATCTAAATGGGTGCGATTGAGTCAAACTAATGAAATCCATGCACTTGTAGTGACAAAAAAACAATGCTCTACCGAGTTGACATACACAAGGATAGTCTCTCTCATGCTTATAAGAATTCTAGAGTCGTTTTTGTGACAGAATCTCCTACCATTCTCACCACCTAATCATTCTTCTTTACATGAATATGAATGATTAAAAAAGTTCAGAATAGGTACATAAAATGAAATAGTCCTTAACTCAATTCTTTAAATTCTTTAAGCTTTTTAATTGATTTAACAAGTTACAAAGCATATGTATAAACTAGAAGATATGTATGTGATTTAACTCTATTGTTACTTCAAAACTTGAATGTTATTATCATAAGTTAGTGTAAATGTCATCTTGAATGAGAATTTAAGTCTTATTAGTTGTTTCATGTCTTTCTTTATTTTTTGAATTTTCTTTTTATTTTATATTATTAAATGTAATGTTACATGAATGATATGAGACCTGAATAATAAAATTTATAAGTAAATAAAATTAAAATATTTAATTTAGAAGGAAACTCTTATATAAGATATTACTAAAAAATAGAAATAGTGCGTATGTTAAGATATAACAAATCAATAATTTTTTTTTAATTAAAGTATTCTTGATACAGAAGGAAATGATATTTGTTTTAGTTTTTTATATTCTAATAGTTTGCCGTTGATGGAAAAGTGTATGAATAATGACCTTTTATTACTTTTTTCTTATATAATAAAGCAATTTAAATTAAATTATATTTATGTGGGAATTAAATTGAATTTAGACCTTTGTAATGTTTTGGGATTATTTTTTTCAAAAAAATTGTAAAATAGTTATATTATAAAGTAATTAAAAATATATAATCTATAAGACATTATTTTACTAAAATTTTAAAAATACTGAAGAAAATAGGAACTTGTTAGTAACGAAAGAATGTGAAATAAATACAAATGGACACAACTTCTTTCAAGACAATTTGTCCGTGTCAGTTTAAAACAATAAATGACTAAACGCGTTCATATTTATCTATTTACGTTACTTTTATTATATCTTTAAAAAGTTATTATGAAAAAATAATAAGTTGAAAGACAAGTTTTATTTAAAAAGAAGAAACAAAGTACAGCAAAAGAAACAAAGTCTTTGTAATATCTTCTATCCGGAAGCACGGTCTTCTCTAAAGTAACAGGTTTAGCTTTTCAATAAATATTGTTTTTGTTAAAAATCATTTTTGTTTGTCTCTTTGCTTTTCAATCAATGAGAAAATTAAATATATTCATTTTATTTTAATAAAATTTTATCAGAAAGTAAATCTTAGTTGGATGCTGCTTAATACTTTTTGATGAAAACAAATTAAATATCCTAGATAACATGTTTTTGTCTTAAAAAAGTTAGATACTATAATTTTTTTAAGCTTTTTAATTGATTTAACAACTTACAAGCTTACAAAGCATATTTTTAAAATAGAAGATATGTGATTTAACTCTATTGTTACTTCTAATGTTATTATCAGAGGTAGTGTAAATGTCATCTTGAATGTATGAAAATAGACTATTTAAATCTTAATGTCTTATAGATTATATATTTTTAATTACTTTAGAATATAACTATTTTATAATTTTTTGAAAAAAATAATACCAAAACATTACAAAGGTCTAAATTCAATTTAATTATCGCGTAAATATAATTTAATTTAAATTGCTTTATTATATAAGAAAAAAATAATCAAAGTAATTGTTCATACACTTTTCTCACAAACAGCAAACTATTATAATAGAAAAAACTAAAACAAATATCATTTCCTTTATTGAATTGTTATATCTTAAAGTACGTACTATTTCTATTTTTGTAGTAATATCTTATATAAGAGTTGTCTTCTAAATTAAATATTTTAATTTTATTTACTTATAAATTTTATTATTTAGATCTCATATCATGTAACATTATATTTAATAATATAAAATAAAATTCTAAAAATAAAGAAAAATATTAAACAACTAATAAGACTTAAAGAGTCTTTTCTCGTACATTCGAGATCACATTTATAGTAAGTTAAGTTTTGAAGTAAAAATAGAGTTAAATCACATATTTTCTGGTTTAAACATATATGCTTTGTAACTTGTTAAATCAATTAAAAAGGTTAATTAAAAAATTTATATTATCTAACATTTTATAAGAGAAAGACAGCATGTTATCTAGGATATTTAATTTGTTTTCATCAAAAAGTATTATGAAGCATCCAACAGTCAGTCTGTTTTCATATAGGATTTACTTTCTAATAAAATTTTATTAAAATAAGATGAATATATTTAATTTAAAATTATAAAATATAACACATACAAGGAGAAAAATACTAAAGGGTATCCCTAAAACACAAGCAGTCTAACAAGGAAGAACAAAAGCTATCTGGAATAACTTTCTACATGAATATGAAATATAACAAGAAGATCTGCATCAACTTTTACAAGAAGATGATATATTGACAAATCTCACCATTTAATCCATGGAGAAAATTAAAACATGCAAATTACATCTATGAGGATTTTGAAAATTAAAACATGCATGGCACGGTCTATGAGTGGTAGCAGATCCTTTTCTGGAACTGCATCTATAAAGGATTTTGTTATTTCTCAGAGTGAGTTCATTTATAAGCAACTCGTTGGATTGGACAAGACATCCAAATCAAAAGACATGATGTTTGAGATATAGCTGCTCTTATTGCTCTTAGAGATGAGGCTATGAGGCTAAGAAGCAGGCAAACCATGCACATATGCAAGTAATGCCCTCAAATGGCAGTTTAAGGATTGACTCAGGAACTGGAGATGAAGAAAACAAGAATCAGATGGATTTTGTAGATTCTCCAAATGATGAAGATGAAGATGCAAAGTTAGCACGACTCTTGCAGGAAGAAGAGTATTGGAAATCTATGAAGCAGAAGAAAAACAACAGATCAGCCTCTGTATCAAACAAATTCTATATCAAAATTAATGAAGATGAAATTGCCAATGATTATCCTCTCCCTGCTTTTTACACAACCTCCCTTCAAGAAACAGATGAGTTTATAGTTTTTGATAATGACTATGACGTGTATGATACTGAAGATCTTCCTGGAAGCATGTTTCATAAGTGGTCTTTATACAATTCAGATGCAAGATTGGTTTCCTTGGAACTTGTTCTTATGAAAGCTTGTTCAGACAACGATGTTGCAATCTTTGGTTCAGGTGTAATGACTTCAGATGAGGGAAGTGAGTTCCATCTTGAAACTGAGGCTGGCCAATCTTCTTCCACTAGTTCAGAAGCACAGGCTGCTGATGGAATGCCAATTTCTCCATTTGTGACTGGTCTTACAAACAAAATGGAAGAGCGGCACCGTACCAAATGGTTTGTGAAGAAGAAGAAAGTTTTGGCACGGAGCGAGCCTAATTTAAATCCTAGAGCAGCAGTGGGTGCTGTTGTTTCCAAGAGAAAAAGCAACAACAACAAAGCTAATCAATAGAATACGGGAAGAGTATTACTCAAACCACTTGCCAGAAGATTCAAAAGAGGAGCCTGTCAGCGAGTTAAAAGAAGAGGATGAATTGGAGTAACAGGAAGAAAATAAGAGGCAAGAGGAGGACAATGAAAAGGAGCCAATACTTTTGGAGGGAACCTCAAAGAAGAATTCACATTCAAAGCAAACCATTCAAAATAAATTACTTCTTCCATACTCATCCTAGGTATGCTCTGATCCAATTCATATGTTGAGAAAAGAGAAACAAAAATATGGTTTACAGAGAAAACAAATACCATTAGAACCAAGTTGAAAGGATTGCCACCACCATTAGGCACAAATATGAACCTCCTGAGATGAGCAAGCAGGGACCAAGTTCAGCACTGAGTTGAGAGTGAGTTGAATGGTAAAGAATAAAGAACCTGTGACGAGATAATGTCTTCATGGGACATCGCAGAGATGTTGCTCTGTTAATTGCTTCAGCTTTCTTGCTTCTTCTTTTGAAGAATTGTTATCATACAGAATTTTATTATTCTTGGTAACAGGTTTACATAATTATAAAACAATGCACCGATCTCACAACCAATAGGATGCAACAATGCACCAATGTCACAACCAAACAGATGCACCGATGTCACAACCAAACAGGATGCACCTATGTCACAACCAATAAGAGTGCTTAATGATGAGATATCCCGTGATGTTTCATTTTTTTTTATATATTTTAGGTTGCTGTTAGATTTTAAAATTAAGATTTTTTCTTCTATCCCATATTATTTTATTTTCTTTCTTTTCTAAATCAGCATTTTATTACTCCTCGACATCAGTAAAGTAAAGTATAAAAAAATTATGTTTATATGACCCTTGCAGATAACATTTATAATTATTTTTTTTTAATTTTCTTACGTAATCAATTAATTTATTTATTGATTACGTTTAAGATAAATTTTCCATGGATTTTATATGTTTAAGACTTTTACGCTTGTTTTATTGAGCAATAATATTGTTAATAATATTGTTGTAAATATGGTTAGTAAATGTTGTATCTAGTTTTTAGAGTAAAATATTGGTACCAATGAATGAATTATAGGGCATTTTTAAGGAGGAAATCTCCTTAAATGTCTTTTACTAGGGTGTATATTGAGGTAAGAACATTTTTAATTATTTTTTATTTTATTTTTTTACGTAATTAATTAATTTAATTTATATTATATATATATGGGTGTTAAATTGATTTTTTCTAATATTTTGAAATTTTCTTTTGAAAAATAATGATAGATAGATTCCAATATAATTAAAAAATATAATCTATATTGTATGACGCTACTTTTTAAATCTTTTATAATATTAAAATTGTTTTTATTATGCACATGTAGATGCATTTTAGTTCCACAAGATTCTCGTTGAGTATTATCTTTTGCGAAAGGTTTAGCGCTAAGCGTCGTCTCTAAATTTGAGTTTGTATGTTGGATTTGTCTTCTACTTTGGAAATTTTTCATGGATTTTTTATATATTTAAGACTATTATGTTGTTTTATTGAGCGATAATATTGTTGTAAACATGTGTGGTAAATGTTGTATCTAGTTTTTAAAGTGAAATACTAGTATGAATGGATGAATTATAAGACATTTTTAGGGAGGGAATCCCGTTGAATGTGTTTCACAAGGGTATACAATGAGGTAAGGACTATTTCATTTTGTGTAGCCATCCTAAACTCTACTAATCATTCATACTCATGTAGAGAAGAATGATTAGGTGGTGAGAGTGGTGGGAGGTCTTGTCATAAAGACGACCCTAGGATTCTTATAAGCATAAAAGAAACTATTTTTGTGTATGTCAACTCAGTAATGTTTTTTTGTCACTACAAGTGCATGGATTTCATAGTCTTATTCAATGGCACCCATTTGGATAAGTTGGGTCTAGAAGATTTTGATTTCATGTATGAATTTGTAAAAGCTATCTGATAAAATTTAATATGTTATTAGGTATTTTTATGCTATTTTTCTTTTCTAGCCATCTTACCTTGTGTATATCAAGATGATTTAATTGTTTATGAAAACTCTTAACATGTTAGCTTATCATATGTTTATTTTATTCTTTCGTATGTCTATGTTTGTTTTGAGCAAATAATAGGTATAGAAGAATCTCTAATAGAAAAATTTAAAACACGGACAAAACTTAAATTATTAGTAGGAAAGGCGTGACATAGTTTTATTTAAGGTGAACATTAAATATTGATAGAAACAACAGCTAGCATGCTGGAACTTATCTTGGGTTTTTCGTCAACGTGTCACATCAACTTCGTTTGGCAAATACACGTGTTCCCTATAATCCAGGATACATGAGTCATAGCCCACTGTGTTTACTTCCCCTGGTTTGCAACTTTGGTATTCCCATGTGCTTCTTTCTCAGTATATAAACATCACCGTCCTTTCATATCCTCATTCGTTCAACAAAAAACCAATCATAGTCTAAGAAGAATCACAAGATCATCATCACAAGATGAGTTCAACAATTAGAGCATGGAGTGTGGCAGCTAGTGTTGGAGTCGTGGAGGCCTTCAAAGATCAAGGTATCTGTAGGTGGAACCATGCTTTGAGATCTGCTCAACAGCATCTCAAAATCCATCTTGGTTCATTCTCTCAGGCTGGGAAGCTTTCTTCCACTTCTTCTACCATGCTCTCCACCAGATTGAAAAAGCAGAACGCAAAACAATCAGAAGAGTCATTCAGGAAAGTCATGTACATAAGTTGTTGGGGTCCCAATTAGGTAGCATAAGACCGATAAGAAAGTCTGTTTTTTTTCTTCCGATTCAAGGATTGAGGTTTCTGTGACCATATTGTATAGTAATAGTACTGAAACATTAATTGCTGTGACGATCATTTTGTAGACTTTGATTATCACAGGGCTGACAATTGCCAAATTTTATCTGTGTTCCTCAGTGTGCTTTTATTTCCACTTCCATATGCCTAATCTGACTTTCAGAATGGCTAGGAACAATGATTAACACAGTTCATAGCTAGGATAGAAAATATGTTGTTGTTACAATTGGAACATCTTTGTAGCCGATTGGTCAGTTTTGTAGAAGAATGGTAACTGCATTTTTTAGGCTTTATTAGAATTAATTATGTGATTTAGGTTTAGCTGTAAACAGGTTGAAATTAATAATATCCTCTTATATTCAAGCAGAGGAAATTTTACAAGTTTTTTGGCTTTATGTTTCTAGTTCAGATTCATACTTTTTTCTTCTTCGGGAGTTTTTCTCATGAAGTATGAAATGATCAGAGAAAACGTACGTATTCAATTACCATCAAGTTAGAAATACAAACTGACTGCATTTATAATGTATATTGGCAGTACCCCTAATATAAAGATAAATCCAAATGATGTGCAATTTCTGATGATTACTACATATGTTCAAGGTTCTTTTCAATATGGTTTATAAGAGTAGTATACAATTTGTAAAGGTTGAATTGTCTTCGAAAGTGATCTTTAAGTAGGAAAAATATTATCAACAAATTAATGGATTAGATTTAGTACATAATCAATTACGTATTTTTAAGTTGGGTTCAGAAATAATCCATACAAAATTTTCAAAGTTACAGAGTCGTTATTACAATTTTTTTTTCTCATATTTAGAATATGTTAGAAGTGGACTTTAGGTCTAAGTCAACCCCACAAAATCAGCTTGTAAGGTGAGGTTTGCATCCCACTTATATATTATAATTTGGTCTTATCTCTAGTCGATGTGGGACTTCTAACACATCCCTTTTACACCGAGGTATAGACATCTCGTGCATGATAGTAGAAATTGGGTGGTCCAATAACGGCCTGATAGCGGGTGGAATAGAAGAATAGAATGCTCACATAGAACTCGCTAGGATAGGCTCTAACCATGGCTCTAATACCATATTAGAAGTAGATTTGTGAGCATTCTATTCTTCTATTCCATCCGCTATCAGGTCGTTATTGGACCATCCAATTTCTACTATCATGCACGAGATGTCTATACCTCGGCGTGAAGGGGGTGTGTTGGAAGTCTCACATCGACTAAAGATAAGGCCAAATTATAATATATATATATATATATATATATATATATATATATATATATATATATATAAGTGAGGTGCAAACCTCACCTTACAAGCCGATTTTGTGGGATTGAGTTAGGCTTAAAGTCCACTTCTAATAGAATATCCAATTTAATTTTAGTTTTCTTGGAGTGTATTTAAAACTAAAGTCATTCTTTTAATTTAAATTTGTTTAATTGGTATTATTCAAGATTTAAGTGAAAGTGGTAAAAGATAGCTTTTAAGCTTTGACAGATGCTAAATGATCGAACGAGAAAAATCTCACTAGAAGACTTGGTTTGTTAAATTTCATTAGACGATTAGATGGTCATTAATGTGTTGAACTTTTTATGATAATTGACTTTTGTGTTTGATTGTAGACATGTTTTTTACAAGTTCTAACATTTGTTTTATCGATTGAGTCTCTCGTTAGAGTGTGTAATATGTTAAGTTGTGATAGATGATATAGTTGATCTATGAACATGCCAATAAAGATTTAATTTGCTTATTTGAATTGAACTAGTTTATGTAGAAATTGTGATTTAGGATATTGTTTGATTTATTTATTTAAACGAAGAAGTAAATACATTTTAAAGTAATTATCAAAACCTAATTTATAGAGCGTCTTATGCAAAAAAAAAGATAAAGATATATACATGATAATATAGGCTTTGTAAAATCAAGTGTTTACTGATTTAGAGCCACAAAGATTATTCTTCAAGAGACACATAAAGAGTTTAGAGCTGAAAAGGATCATCATCATTACATACCATTCATGTCTATTTGTTATATGCTTAATCACAAACTAGATTTTTTTTATCTATTTTATCTTTTATACTTTTTCCTCTTGTTTTCTACATGAAAGTATAAACCATTTTGGGTTGATTATCTAGTGAGTTCGCAGTGAGTTATGAGATTTTGTGCTAAACATGTTCAATTGTATAATTTTATAAACATGGTGTGCTTTTTAAAATTTTGATTTATGCTAATAGAACTAATTTTTAAAGCATGCTAATAATTCAATTTTTAACTTTTATTGAAATTTTTGTTTGTTTGCTTAATTTTAACAATTCCTTGTTTGTAAAATAGTATAAATCTTGAACATAAATGCTTGGAGACATGAGAGATATCTAATGAGTTAATCATAAATCTGCTTAGATCATTTGTCTTTTTTGAATTTCATTATCTTCTCTTAAAGTTGTTTTAGAATGCTTGTTGAAAATTCAACCTTATTTTTTAATTGAACTTCTTCTTAGTTTGCTTAATTCTAGCAATCTCTTGTTTGCTTAATTTGAGAGGTAAAAGAATATATATATCAATAGTAAATGTTTGGAGACATGAGAGATATTCAATTAATTTATTAATTAATTTGATATTATTTAAAATTTAGAATTTGGATGAATGATAATTATATGATACCAAATAAAAAAAATTTAACAATGAATGAACTATAGAATTAATCTGCCTTTAAATTGTTTTATTCTCACTCTTTTAAGCATTATCTATATCAATAAAATGTCTCATTTTACTTTATTGTTTTCTCTTATTTTTTTTTTCTCATGCAGACACTCTTAGAATCTTAATTACTAAGATTACAATTGAATTTTTTGAGAGAGTATTTACTTGCTATTGATTTCTTGTGCAATATACACTTTTGGATTTCATATTGGATGTCTTTCTCTTGCATTAGACATTTACTCCTTATTTGGATGATCTAGTCTTGTATTAAACGTCTATTTTTTAATTTGATTGTAAAAACAACAATGACCAATTAACATTATTGCAATAAAGTTTCAAGAAAGTATTTTTGAAAAATGTATTTTGCATTAGAAAGATCTTCTCAATATTCAATAAGAGAGACTATTCAAATTATATGTTAGTTATTTGTGAATTCATTCACAATTCAAGTTATATCTTTATTTTCATTTCTTTATAATTTGGATTTGAATTTTGAAAGACCTCAAAATTTTCACTTTCCTAAGTTTAATAACTAAACAAATTATTAATTTTAAAATTAAATTGTCACCACTTTATTAAAATTCAAAATAAAAAGAAAATTCACATCCTTACATCTTAAAACTTTATTAACTTAACAAGATTGTGTGTGCCCTCCTTTTTTTGGAATATATAACAATTTTTCCATCATTAATATTGTAAGACCCATGAAAAAAAAAATATTTATAATAGTAAATTTTAGCATTTTATTAGTAATAATAATTTTAATGGATAGAAAAATATATATTTTGAATATAAAATTATAGTAATTTTAGAAGGAGAGGTTAAAATTTTTGATAACTTATTTAGTATTTTGTTTTTTTTTAAGAAAATCGAATAGTAAAAAATGAATAGTGAATAGTAAAAAGTGAATAGTAAATAGTAAAAAGTGAATAGTAAATAGTAAAAAGTAAATAGTAAAAATAAATTTTCAGCATTAAGATTCCTTAGCATGGAAGAAAGTAGTAGGTAGAAATTAGGATCAGATTTGGTGAGAAAATGATTGAAATATTATTTTTAAATAATATTAAAATAATAAATAATATTAAAATATTAATGAATAGTAAATTTTTTTAACTATAAATAGCCATGGGAGGGAAGGGTATTTTGCACCAAGAAAAGAGGAATCAAGTGAGAGCTTGAGAAATAGAGAAGAAAGAGCTAGGGAGAAATTTTTAGTTGCAAGAAGAGTAGAGGTTCTGAAGGGTTTCGGGGAAATAAATTCAGATCAAGAGGAATCTGGAATAGAGGTAGGGGAGCTAACTTTTCTAAGCTTTTATATTATGATTTAGTACTGTTTTATTATTATTCATGTCTTGAAATTATGTATGAATATTGTTAATGCTTACTGTATGTTTATCTATATTGATATTCGGTGTAAATATTATATGCTGTTGTTTTGAATCTGTTAATAAGAAATTTGTTAAAAACTAGTTGAGGAACACTTTGGCTAAGGAAAGACTTGGTACTTAAGTTGTCCATTGTGACGCACCTCTCTTTCCTGGAAGTCTACTCGACAGGTTTTTAACTTAAATCTTGTGTACAGATTATGTACTGTTAAATTATCATGTAATATATCTTGTAGGAATATATTCAGTTTGTATGATTTCTGAAATGATTGAAGTTTATTTGATTTGAATTTATGCATCTGAACATGTATGAGTATTACGGGGAAATGTCGTAAGGGTATAATATGAGTCGAGGAATGTGAGTATGGTATGAGTCTCGCGGAGAGATTTTGTAATGTCATGGTATGTGTATGAGGATTATGGGTAGATTTCGTAATGGTATAATATGAGTTAAGGAATGTGAGCATTGTATGAGTTTCGTGGAGAGATTCTGTAATGACATGGTATGTGCGTATATGTTGATGTTGAGGGTCATGAAGTTGGAGGTTATCCTGATACTCTAATAATCATTCAGTCTCAAGTAGAGAATGATGAATTATGTGGTGAGAGGGGCAGGAGGTCCTGGTCTATGTGCCGGTTTAGGACATAGTGAGGGGACTAACCTTGTGAATGGTATGGAGGGCAGAATGTCCTGGTCTATGTGCCGGTTTAGGACATAGTGAGGGGACTAACCTTATGAATGGTATGGAGGGCAGAATGTCCTGGTCTATGTGCCGGTTTTGGACATAGTGAGGGGACTAAGAATGACATCACAAGTGAAAAACCTTCCGTTGTATCGCTCATCAACATATCGTTGGGATAAGTACCTATTGAATATCGTTGGGATTAGTTCCTATTGAATATCGTGGGGATAAGTGCCTATTGGGTATTGTGGAATGAGTGTTAAGTATTGTGGGATGAGTGTTTATTGGGTATTGTGGAATGAGTGTTTATTGGGTATTGTGGGATGAGTGTTTATTGGGTATTATGGAATGAATGTCTATTGAGTATTATGGTATTTATTGGGTATTGTGGGACGAGTGTCTAATAGGAATTGTGGTACGATGGTATGAGGGTGTTTGACATAATTATTATATGATGTTTGTATCGAAGTAATTATGCATGTCTTATAAATGATTTGTTGCATGTTAGCTCACCCTACTTGTTTGTGTTTTGTGTTTGGGTATGTGCGATGATCGTATAATTCGTTATACGGGAGCAGATGAAGGAATGTCGCCTCACATAGTACCAAGGAAAGGGAGGAGTAGAAGAACTATAATTAGAATCTTTTTACATGTATAGACTTATATCAACTAGGAAATTTTAAAGGGTGAGATTACGGAATGTTACCGTAAATGTAATGTTAATTATCAAGTGTGAAAATTTGGGATGTTACATTAATGTGAAAAGTTGGGATGTTACATTAATGTGAGAATTTGGGATGTTACATTAATGGTATCAGAGCAGTTCGTCCTTAGGATGACCTTTGTGTCGTGGGTCTGTCGTGGGTCTGTCGTGTCTTCTCTATGAAGAATTGAGTCTAAATGGTATACTTACCATTTTCTCCAAGTCTAGATAGTAGATTATTGTGTCTAACTACTCATGACTTTTACGAGAGATGATTTTCCTTTCTTAATTCTCAAGGTTTATGAAAGATATTAGAATTAGTTAAAGCCTTCATAGGGAGATATAATACTAGAATTTGAGTTTCAAAGGATAAGTGAAGATGTTGGTGTTTAGAAGTTATGTTTTAAGATGTTTGCAGGACAAAATCAGGAGATTAGATATCTTACGTTTCACAAAAAGGAGTTAAGTTCAAAGGCTAGAATAAGAGAAGCTTTGGATAAGCATGAATGTAGCAAGGTTTGAGAAATCAGTTTGGTTTAGTATATCAGTAATGTTAGAAGTCAGAAGAGAGGGAAGTGTTGATGAGAAACGGAGTGGCATTGTGTGAGATTGGTAACATGGATTGATGTATCAGTGATGGTTGGAATCTGAAAAAAAAAATGGTGGAAGATTTGAAGATAAAGTTTAAAATAAAAAGGGATAGGAATACTGAAGTAGATTAAGGATAAATCAAATATTAGACGAAGAAGAGTAGAAGAGAAATGGTATAAGGCATAAAGAGGATTGAGAGAAAGTTTAATAGGAGGAGAAATTTGTAAGTTAAGAGAACACGAGGTCTTTAGAGAAGAATGAAGTATTAAATGGATTCTAAGCTAAATGGATGATCAAAAAGAGATGGTTAGATTTTTCCAGTAAATGTATTAGAGATAAAATTTGAGAGTATGTGATTTTGGTATGATGAGTGGTAGAGAAAATCCAGGTACGAAAATTTTGGCTTTCAGCTTATGCAAAGTTTTGGTATTTTTATGAGAGGATTGAAGAGTCATGATTTATGGTTGAAAATCTTATTGATTTTGGAATATTAAAGTTAGTAGAGGCAGTGTAGGTTGAATTAATATTATGAACATGGCAAGACAAGGAAGAAGAAGAGTTTGGAAATAGATAAAAAGGAGAGTTGCAATACTAATGTGATTAGGGAATTTGGAATAATTAAGAAGTTGTAGGTTGTGATTGGAGCAATTTCATCAGGCATAGTTATATGGTAGTATTCAAACCTCAATGGTGATGTAAAGGATGGGTAAAGATTTATATGTCGCACCTTGATCTCTATCGAGTGATGTGTGTGAGTGAACTTGTTGATACTTACTTTTAGTTCGCATAAGATAAAAAATTTTAGATTTAGTTAACACTAGATATCCTGGGGATATGGTTTTGATCTAGGGAAGCACGTTATAATTGAGGTTGGTTGTGGTTGATTGCCTTGATAATCTCTCTAGATCATTTAACTTATGTGCCATAAGTGGTTTATTTAAATGAGTGGGTGCAGTACTGATAAGGAATCTAGTTAGTTTTAAATTCGGCCTTATTGAGATTAAAATAAGTGGTTTCAGAATTTATAACATTGTTGATTGAGTGATCTGTTGAGTCTTATCAGAGATACACAATTGTTAGGTACTGGGTTAGAGACAACGTTAAGTTTGTGGATTCATGTTAGGTTAGGATGTGGGAAGGTATTTTGAGGACAAGGTTTATATTCCTAAGATTTAGAGTTTATAAGTTAATTCTTGGAGAATGTTTTAACTTAGGCTAGTAATGGTTGCTAGGAAAATAATTACATGAAGGTTGAGATAATTTGGAGTATAATCTTGAAAGAAGTTTGATTATTCTAGTTTTGTTAAGTATTTCAGAAATGTTTATCAGGTGAAGAAAATAGTGGTTTAACATTTAGTGTGGGTTAAATAAAGGATGAGGATCAATATTTTACGGATATCTGACCAATGCAAGTGAATGATAGATATTATAGTCTAAGGGTATGATCGAAAGGATGGTTTGGTCATGTTCCAATATGTTTTTAGAAGTTTATGGTCTTCAAGAATTGTGAGTTGATTGTTGAACATTAAGTGTGGTTAAGGGTGAAGGCAATATTACCGAGAGTCAGATAAGTTCATCAAGGACGAGTGAAGGAAATGATGCATGATCTTAAGTATGGAAGGGTTTCTATGGATGTTATAAAGCATACTCAATATAGGTATTATTTTTGGACAAGTTCTTGTTAAATGGGTGTAGAAAAGAAAAACATAAAGGATGAATTGTTTAGTAATAGTGTTTTGGACTCCGTGTAATCATCAGAGTAATTATAAATTTTACGGAGAATAGAAGTAGAGGGTAAGGTGGAACAATCTAGTATAATTTTGGTAAACATAAGTGGCTTTTAGAGGTGTACGATTTCTAGGAGTAGAAATTGTGTTGAGAAAATATAATGGAAGGTTGTTACGGAAAAAGAATGATTCTTAGAGTTTTATAGGGTCATGAAAGTCTTAAATAGGGATCTATAAGGAGAATCACTTTCTGGTTATAGTAGGAATGAAAAGTTTTCTGGAATTTTGTGATTAATAGTTTATGAGTAATGAGTTCTTTTAAAACATTAATGGATTATTTTGAGACTAGTGGGGTATGTTTAATGGTGGTTTTGACGAGGCTAGAAGTGACAAGTAAGAGTGTTTTGAAGGTTTATGATTTTAAATTTTTTGTGAGTACATTTCAATTTGAGATGCTAGAAATTTTATGCACAAAATAAGTAGAGTAAATGAGTTTACAAGGAAACTAGAAGATAAGGTGAAATAATCATAACTTTATTTTTATGTCGAATTTTCGAATTTTTGAGGACGAAAATTTTTGTTGTTGGGGAGAATGTAAGACCCATGAAAAAAAAAATATTTATAATAGTAAATTTTAGCATTTTATTAGTAATAATAATTTTAATGGATAGAAAAATATATATTTTGAATATAAAATTATAGTAATTTTAGAAGGAGAGGTTAAAATTTTTGATAACTTATTTAGTATTTTGTTTTTTTTTTTAAGAAAATCGAATAGTAAAAAATGAATAGTGAATAGTAAAAAGTGAATAGTAAATAGTAAAAAGTGAATAGTAAATAGGAAAAAGTAAATAGTAAAAATAAATTTTCAGCATTAAGATTCCTTAGCATGGAAGAAAGTAGTAGGTAGAAATTAGGATCAGATTTGGTGAGAAAATGATTGAAATATTATTTTTAAATAATATTAAAATAATAAATAATATTAAAATATTAATGAATAGTAAATTTTTTCACTACAAGAAAAATTGAAATTATCTACCCATATTTATATACGGATTCTAATCCGTATGTAATATAAATATTATATACGGATTTTATATACTGATATAAAAAATAAATTATATATAGATTTTATCTATCTATAATTCGTATCTAATATCCAAAGTAAGGCGCGTTGTGCGTTGTGGCGGGAAAAATTTCTAAGGACTGAAGTTTATGTAATGGGCTCAATTAAAAGTGAATCTTTCCTACCAAAACTACGTACGGATCTGGAAAAGGTTTTATTAAAAAACAATAATATGGTATTTGTATTAAGAAACCCTCTTGCCCCAGGTCTTAGTTTCCTCTGCTCTCTCAACGAAGAACCCTCTTTATAGAAGACGCTCCTTGGACTTCTCGAAGCTTCCTCTACGAGTTAATAGTGAGACCATGACCAGATTCAATGAAGGGCCTTAGCAAGAGAACTTGAAAGAGGAGAAACGCGCCTGGAAAACCCTAGGTTCACGATGATACTCCAGGAGCGGAAAGGATTCGAAGCGGAGTGAAAAATAGGAAGATTGTTCAGTGAGAAATGCGATTTAGGTCGCGTGTTCGGTAGAAAAGGACGATTCAACGACTGAATCGGTAAAACAGTGCCAAGATTGTTGGACTCGTGAAAGCTTAAACCGTAGTCGCTGTGTGACCGAGCTATTGTTCCATAACCACCATTGCATCTTCTCATCTCCTACGAGGGTTTCCAAGGTTAGTGCATTCATATTAGGTTTAGTTAATTACTTTGTTAAATATGGTTTGGATTGGGCATGTTTTTGGAAAAGGGTTGTTTGAGACCTATAAGTATAAAGAATAAAGCCACACATAATGGGGTTATGAAACTGATGTTCCTTTTGATGCCATACTTTAAGTATAATCTTTTCCCAGTGATGGAAAAGTGATTGTTGTGGATTTGATTGTTCCTGCTTTGCCTAATAGTACTGTTATTGCGAGGACTGCTTTCCAAACTGACCTCTTGATGATGGCTCAAACCGCACGAGGGAAAGAGAGAACCCAAATGAGTTCATGGAATTGGCATTATCTTCTGGATTCAGTGGCATCAGATTCGTCTGCTTTGTCTCTGGCTTCTAGATTATGGAGTTTTTCAAGTAGAAACCATCTTTTACTTACTGTGTCTTAAATTGTTTCTTATATTATTCTGTCTTGTTGCAATTTATAAATAATGTCATCTGAATAAACTTAAATTTAGGGTATATTTGCAATTACATTTAAGTTTTTGTTTTCTGATTTTGTGTTGCCGGTTTTGGTTTTTTTGTTGCATATTTTCTGTTTCTATTTGGTAAGTGTTCACGGCTATATAATAGCCATTACAATTCAATGAACACACGGTTATAATTCAGATCATTATTTCACGTGTCATTTTTTAACAAATTAGTACCAGAGCTATTGTGTTTGAGTTTCTAAGTGAGAAAAAGAGAGAAGAATTGCTCGAGTGTTTGATGAAGAGAGAGTGAGTGATACAGCTGTCGCGGCCGATCAAATTTTATGTGCAATTAAAATGCAATACAGTGCTAGGAAGTGACTCCTAGGTCGTCTCACAAGGACCAAATGTGGTTCAGTCTCAGGTCAACACGTAAGGGGGGGGTTTGTGAAAGTTTGAGTTGCGAATGAAATTAAAACACGACTGAATTAAAACGCGTTAAAATAAAATTCAAGACAGTAAAATGAAATTAAAATAATAAAAACGAAATTGGTACAGTGAAAACGAAATTACAGCAACATGAAACAATAAAAACAAATCTGGAACAGAAAAAAGAAAATACAAAAAAAACGAAAATACAGAAAACGAAAATACAGTAAACAGTAAAAACAGAAAACAACAAAATTCAAATATGGAAACAGAATTAAAATGACAGCAACAAAATACAATAAACAAAAATACAGAAAATCATTTCAACATATGATGTAAAATATTTTAAAGCAAAAGAAATGAAAGACAGTAAAACTTCTCTACTATTAGCTGTGACCAATTCACCTACTGAAAGAAATTAAAAATTGCTAATGCTTTAAAGAAGGAAACCACTCTTGGCCGTGACATCATTATTGGCAAAGCAAAGTCAAAACAATTTGTATTCTTCTTCATTCCATCAACTTCCAACTTCTACAATATTTTAATCACACATGGTCCACTTTTTGCAAAAGCTTGAAAACTATTCAAGAAAATGGCTATCTACGTGACTAATTCTTCCACCTTGTGATTTCCATTCCAAAAGAAACAAAAAAATGCATAAGAGGCCGTGGGCCACTCCTTCATTCACTTTAGTCTTCATCAAAAATGAAAAATGCATCCAAAACTTTTGTCTCCTTCTTCACACATGAAATAATTCTCCACGGCTCCACCACCTTGTTTTCTACCTAAACTTGCTGACTTGTTGCAGCTGCATTCTCCACTCATAAACAAATCAATTTGTCTCCTTACTAAATAAATGAAAGATGAGTTGCTGTTACAAACTAACACACGCCCCTTTCAATCTGCTGCTGGACCGTGCTTCTCTTCCAACCATTCACTCCTTTCTTCTATGTTCAACCACCATTCTATTCTTACCAAAACTATCTTCTCCTCTTCGCAAGAACTCCTTCTCCTCCTCTCTACTTATGCTTACTTCCAACAAACAAAACCAGCAAAAACAAATCAACACCTTCAAGGTTTCACACGGATCTCTTCTCCTCTACACCGAGAGCTTCTTCTCAAATTTGACAATTTTTTTTTTGGTTCATTTCTTTTAAGTAATACCATCCTACTCTTCTCTATCATCTAAGGAACTAAAATAAGTGAAACCTTGCTTCTGTAAATGAAAGAAACCGAGAACTCCTCTCCAAACAAACAACTTTTTTTTTTTTTTTTTTCTACTGATTAGGTGACGGCAGTGTACTACTCTACTGCTAAAGCAAAATAAATGAACTTGATCTAAGGTTCCACACACACAAGACCGTGTACCCTTTTTCCACAATTACAGAATGCTAGAAGAGATTGTATAAATGTGCAGAAAACCAAATAAGATAGATGCAATCATGATTCAACAAGAGGAATAAACAACATCCAATTCATTCATCATCAGAAATATTGTACAGTTCTCTTGAAGTAGAATACTCAAAGTAAAAGGAACAAACAAGTGGTAGCTGCTGCCTCTTAGCCGTGTGCTTCCTTCCCAAACGTAACATCAGTTTGCTTCCTTCTTCCAGCTCTCTGAATGTGGTAATTTTCTACTTAGGATCATCTCTAAATTTTCTTCTGTCAAGCCTCTCATCCCTGCACCATTTCTTCCTTCATTCTCCAGCCATGTTGTATGCACTCTTACGTTTTTCTCTCATAGAAGAAGAAGATGAAAAGATGGAACACTCAGAACTGTTGAGAGCCAAAAATTCTGAGAGGAGAGACTTTTTTCCTTCTGGCCGTGTGTTGTCTCCATATTGTCCTCTGCATCCTCTCCCAAGAAAAACATTCTCTCCTCCTCCCTAGAATCCATGGACCGAGAGACTTCAGCAAGCATGCAACCCCCCTTCCAATCAACAAGTGGCAGCTGGACTTCCAAATTTTTCTTGGACCAAACCAATGCTCCTTGTGTTTGCTGCTGGCCGTGTGATGTTGTGCTTCTCCAAATTCTGAATTTGCTCTCTCTTCCTAAACGTTCCAGCCAAGAGTAAGTGTGCCCCTTTTTTTCCTTTTGTTGACTTGCCAATGTTGCAAACCGTGTGGAATGTGGCCAGCTGAAAACTCCTTAATTTTGTTGAGCTTTGCCAAGTCATCCTTTCAACAAAAAAACCATGAGAAGCTCTTGTAATGGTGGCCCCCATTTTTCTACTTTGTTGTCTCCCATTTAGTGTGAAATTGCCGAGAATGTTTCATTCATGTGGCATGCCAATTTCCATCAAAAACCGTGGGTTGCCTTCCAATGTGGTCCCCTCCATTATTCTTCATCATTTGGCAAAATGAATAGGCTTTTAGTATGAGTTGGCCGTGTGAATTCTGGTTGCAGCAATGACACTACAAAAACACTTCATTACAAAATATAAACTAAAGTAAAGCTTTGCAAAATGGAATTCCCAATGGGCTCTACGTGTGGTGTATGTTGCCAAGCCAATTTTGCTTCTACAAATTTGAGAAAAAATATTTCATCAGAGATCAACATACAGATTAAATCACTGCAATACAGTTTCTTCCAAACACAGTGTGTGAATATTTTTCCCAAATGTCCCAATTTATATTTCCAAAATTCTCCCTGCA